>NW_027256881.1:345135882-345149258 GCF_029215685.1 Pituophis catenifer annectens | reverse complement strand
TGTGCAGCAAAATGAGACGCTGGAATCTATGCAGGAAAGAAAGATTTGGGGCCCCAAAGTATAAACAGTCCTTGACTTATGACACAATTTCCATCGCTAAGTGTGACAGTTGTTAAATGAACTTTACTCCATTTTATCACCTTTCTTGCCACGTTGGTTAAATAAATCACTGCCGTCGTTAACTTAGTAACATGGTTGTTAAGTGAATCTGGCTTGCACATGGATTTAACTGCTCCAAAAGTCGCAAAAGGGATCACCCAGGGGTGGGATCAGGGGTGAAATCCAGCAGGTTCTGACAGGTTCCGGAGAACCGGTAGCGGAAATTTCGAGTAAGTTCGGAGAGCCTGCAAATATCACTTCTGATTGGCCCCAGAGTGGGGTAGGAATGGAGATTTTGCAATATCCTTCCCCCAGGAGTGGGGGGAGGGAGTGGGAATTTTGCAGTAGCCTTCCCCTGGAGTGGGGTGGGAATGGAGATTTTGCAGTATCCTTCCCCTGGAGTGGGGTGGGAATGGGGATTTTGTAGTATCCTTCCCCTGGAGTGGGGTGGGAATGGGGATTTTGCAGTATCCTTCCCTTGGAGTGGGGGTGGGAATGGGGATTTTGCCATGCCCACTAAGCCACGCCCACAGAACCGGTAGTAAAAAAAAAGTGGATTTCACCACAGGATGGGATTATACCGGTTTGGACCGGTTCGGGGCGAACCGATAGCTCTGACAATCAGCTGGGAGCGAACCGGTTCACCCCAATGATCAGATGGGCCCACCTGCCTGCCCGCCTCCACTATTTTTCTACCTTTATCTTCTCTTCCGAAGAAACACAGAAGTGAAGATTTCTTCAAGTTGTGCACACGTGTGCAAGCATGCGTCAGGCTGGCAGGCACGCGAAGCGAAGCGATCACCGAGCCGGTTGTTAAACCAGGACGATCCCACCGCTGGGATCACCTGACCCCCGGGGCCACTGCGACCATCATAAATATGAATCAGTTACCAAGCAATTCAAATTTCAGTCTCGTGACCATGGGGAATGCTGCAATGGTCGTAAGTGTGAAAAAATGGTCATAAGCCTCAATATGCCTTCCGCCGTGCCCTGAAGACCTTCCTTTTTCAGCAAGCCAGCCTGGCTTAAAGCTTTTAAAATGTTTTTAATATGTTAAATATGATTGTTGCGGGACCGCCTACTACCACCAATAGCCTCCCACCGGCCGGTACGCTCCCATAGAGAGGGGCTCCTCCGGGTGCCGTCGGCCAAATAATGCCGACTGGCGGCCCCCAGGGGGAGAGCCTTCTCTGTGGGGGCACCTACGATCTGGAACGAGCTCCCCCCGGAGATACGGAGGATCCCGGATCCGCGCACCTTCCGCCGCGCTTTAAAGACCTTATTATTTCACCAGGCGGGCCTGGTCTAATCTTCTCCCTCTTTTATAAAAATTTTTTAATTTTTAATATTTTTTAGTATTTTATACATTCAAATTTTAAAATTGGTTTTAAATTGATTGGGGTTTTAATTTGTCTGGGCCAAAACTCTTTAATTTGATTTTAATTCTGCTTTTTAAATTTTGTATGTATGGATTTTATTGTTGGCTGTTCACCACCCCGAGTCCTTCGGGAGTAGGGCGGTATAGAAATCAAATAACAGTAAAGTAAAAGTAAAGTAAAAGTTTTGTTATTGTTTTTTTAACTTTGGGGCCAAATGTATATATATCTTTTTAAATTGCTTTTAATGCTTGTATTTATGTTTTTTACTTTGGCTGTACACCACCCTGAGTCCTTCGGGAGAAGGGCGGTCTATAAATTTAATAATAAACAAACAAACAAACAAACAAACAAACAAACAAACAAACAAATAAATAAATAAAATATTCCTGGCATGGCTTTGTCTCAACCATCCAAACTGGCCACCGAGCCTTCCACATCTCCATGGTCTGATGTCCAGTGTCCTCAGAGACAGGCTTAATAGCAGTGACTATGAGAGGGATCTTGGAGTCTTAGTGGACAACCAGTTAAATATGAGACAGCTGTGTGCAGCGGCAGCCAAAAGAGCCAATGCAATCCTAAATTCCATTAAGAGGGGGATACAATCAAGATCAAGGGAGGTACTAATACCCCTCTATAAAGCCTTAGTAAGACCACACCTAGAGTACTGCATCCAGTTTTGGTCACCACACTATAAAAAAGACGTTGAGCCTCTGGAAAGAGTGCAACGAAGAGCAACCAGGATGATGAGGGGACTGGAGACTAAAACATTATGAAGACCGGCTGCAGGAACTGGGCATGGCCGGTCTAGTGAAGAGAAAGACCAGGGAGGACATGATAACAGTCTTCCAATATTTGAGGGGCTGCCACAGAGAGGAAGGGGTCTGTTCTGTCCCCGTCCCACACGCACACACACCAACAGACGTCCAAGAGTTAAAGACCAAACCAGCTGGCAAAATCCTTTTCCTTATGATAACAGAACTTGGTAACAACCTAGTGGCTGCCTGCCAAGAGTTTATTACTTATGAAGAGAAGAGATAACTTCTCCCCGCTTCTGGTACATCAAAGGAAACAGCTCAATAATTACAGAGTCAATCAAGTCCAAAGATAATCCAGCAAAGTCTATAGCAAAAGTCCAGCAATGCAGAATGGCGTGGAAGCTTTCAGCTTTGTTCGTCACAAGTTTGACTGGCCGCCACGCTCCCTTTTATACCTTGTGGGGTGTGGTCCAGTGACTCAGCCTAATCTCGGGCATGCCTTTTCTTCTGTTGCACGTGCTTATCTCTGTGACACTGGCCTGGATCCAGCCAAGACTCATTACCCTCATCACTGTCCACCTGTGGCTGCGTGGACGTGCTTGGCCCCGGCCCTATCTCTTGCCCTTCGGCGAACACCGAAGGCATTGCCAGAGAGGAGGGTCCTGGAGAGGGAGGCCTTGCCAACTCCTCTCCTTCACTCTCAGAGTCCTCTCCTGCCGATGACACAGGCTCAGGTAACGGAGCCATAACAGGGTCAAGCTATTTTCCAAGGCACCCGAAGGCCAGACAAGGAATCATGGATGGAAACTGACCAAGGAGAGATTCAACCTGGAAATAAGGAGACATTTTCTGACAGTGAGAACAATCAATGAATGGAACAGAAGTTGCCTTCAGAAGTTGTGGGAGCTTCACCACTGGAAGCTTTCAAGAAGAGATTGGACTGCCAACTGACAGAAATGGTGTAGGGTGTGCTGCTAAGGCGGAGGGTTGGACTAGATGACCTACAAGGTCCCTTCCAACTCTGTTAATCTGTATCTGTTCTTGGGGCATGTAAATTGTTCTGTTGCTGGAATTCCTGCAAAGCCGTCCCCTTTTCATCTCAATAAATCTTGTTAAAGAGTACTCTGAGATTTGAGCTTGGAAAGAAAAGGTTCAGCTTTAGGCAGCTGTTGAAACTCCTGATAAATAGGATGTGGTTATTTTTCGACAGACGCCCTAAGGGAGAAAAAAAACAGAGAAAGGTCACTAGGGGGCAGAATTGCCCTATAGGTTAAAATGTGCCCAGAGTCCCATAAAATCCAGCATTTCTCTTTTCGTCTTAATAAATCTTGTTAAAGACCACTCCAAGATTTGGGCTTGGGAAAAAAAAATCAGCTGTAAGGCAGCTGTTTGAATATCCTGATAAATGAGATGTGGTTATTTCTGGACAGATGCTCCAAGGAAAAAGACCCAGAAAGGCCACTTGGGGACAGCATTGTGCTGCAGGGTGTTATGCCGAGTTTCCCATTAAATCCATCATTTCTCCCTTGGTCTCAATAAATCTTGTTAAAGAGAACTTGGGTATTTGGGCTCAGAAAGAAAAAAAAAAAACTTTCAGTTTTAAGCAGCTGCCAAAGAGCGTGAAATAGAAGCCCCAGAAGAGTTGATGGCCAAGCAAATTTCACAGATTGGAAGTCCCCAACTGCATTGTGGTGGGACCACAACTTTGCAAGCTCAAGGGAGAATTGTATCATTCCATGGTTGTATCACAAGAAAGAGGGGAAGGCAGAATGCCGAACAAGAGTTAGAAGGGACTTTGGAGGTCTTCTAGTCCAACCCTCTGCTCAAGCAGGAGACCCTCTACCATTTCAGACCAATGACTGTCCACTCTCTTCTTAAAAACCTCCAGTGATGGAGCATCCACAACTTCTGGAGGCAAGTTGTTCCATTGCTTAATTGTTCTTCACTGTCAGTAAATTTCTCCTTATTTCTAGATTGCTTCTCTTCTCTCCTTGATTAGTTTCCATCCGTTGCTTCTTGTCCTGCCTTCTGGTGCTTTGGAGAATAGGTTGACTCTCCCCTCTTCTTCGGGACAGCCCCTCAAATATTGGAAGACTGATAGCCAGAATGTTCAAGAACAAATCGGAGAAGTTTTACAAGAGCCTGTAGTACGGTGGACTAAAGCACTGTTATTAACAACTGCTGCTTGCAATTACTGCAAGTTCAAATCTCACCAGGCTCAAGGTCGACTCAGCCTTCCATCCTTTCAAAGGTAGGTGAAATGGGAAATGAGGACCCAGATTGTGGGGGCAATAAGATGACTTTGTATAAATATACAAAAGTATGAAGGCTATTGCTTAGCGCATTGTAAGCTGCCCTGAGTCTCCGGAGAAGGGCGGCATATAAATTAAAGCAAAAAATAAAAATAAAAAACAGTGCTGGAAGTGTCATCAGACCCCAGGATCTTATTACCATATGTGGTGGACATGCGTAGAAGCAAGGAGATTTTGGACTAAGATACACACATGGTTGGAAAAAATGACAGAGACATATTGACGTTAAACCAGAGATATTTTTATTAGGGATCTTACCAGAGACATTTAACAAAGAATTACAATATTTAATTGTGAATATATTAACATGCTAGAAGAGGCATTTTGTTTAAAAAATGTTGGACAACGGAGCAATGTTTTTTTTTTTTTGCAGGGACCAGATCAAAAAAAGTCAAAGTTGTTGCCAAAACATCAGCATGGCGAATATAAACTTGTCCAGTCCTTGTTTCTCCGTGCAACCCACCTCACAGGTTGTTGTTGTGTGTTGTGGCCCGCCAGTGGCCTGCACAGATCGTGGCTGACCCTGACGACGAGGAGGCTGGTGTGGTGTCGCGCCAGCAGCCTGCGCAGCCAACGCTCACGTCGGACAGCGAGGAGGCCGAAGAGGATGTGGTGCCAGAGGCAGAGACTCAGCCAGGGCCTTCAGAATCTCCAGAGGCTCCTTCAAGTGGAGAGAGCGAAGTGGAGGAGCCTCTCCTCAATGCTCGGGCACGCAGGGCTGCCAAAAGGCAGGAGTGGCTACTCAGGAGGAGGAGGTCTCCTTGAGAGTAAGGCTTGAGGATAATTGGCCACTCCCTTAGCCTATTTAAGTCGCACGTGGTTAGTAGGTTTCTTGCTGGAAACAACTTGTAATTATCATCACAGCATTTTTGAAAAAGTCTTATCGTATCTTGTTTTCTGGGCTGGTTGCCAACCTTTGCCGGACTTTGGTTTATTCTTGCTACTTAATAAATTTGATAAGGACTGTTGGTGTGTGTCAATATCCTCAGGAATCCGGAGCTGGGGCAGAACATTGTGGGGAAAATAGGAAGAGGAAGGAATATTAGGCATGTTCACACCTTGAGTTATTTCTAAAGTAATAAAGGCAGGATAAAAATCAATCAATCAATCAATCAATCAATCAATCAATCAATCAATCAATCAAATCAACACAGAACAGCTTCTGAGGACACCTCAACGCTTACAAACATTATAAGCCAGAAAAAAACGAGCCAGAAAAAGAACTTAGAAGCAAAAATATCTTTTTTAAAAAACTTTAACTTTTAACTTTAAAAAAGCATAAATTTGACATAAAAAGTTAAGAAACATTTATTCTGGGGTGGTTTCTTTTTTTTAAAAAAAAATATGCTGAAAGAATAGGAAGTAGCAATGCACTGCAGACCTTCGTACTAATTATTAAGCTTAGACAGAGCCTTTGTCATATAATTTAATGTATTTTGCAGCCGTTTATTCTCGCCGCGTTTCGCTATAGGTGTAAAATGTAAACTACTTTATGTTCGTTAGCATTTTAGAAATGGTAATTAACATAGATACTGTATATTATCTTCTGTTTTCCTTGTTTTTAAAGCCTTAACTTATCTTAATATTAGAGTGTTAATATGTCGCAGTCAGCACTGTATAAATACCGCCGTACCTAAATAATAAAACGTACTTCTCGTGTTTTATACAAGTGTTTTTTCGATCTCAGCAAATTTAAGACGTATGGACTTCAACTCCCAGAATTCCCCAGTCAGCCATGCTGACTAAGGCAGGGATCTGCAACCTTAAACACTCAAAGAGCCATTTGGACCTGTTTCCCACAGAAAAGAAAACACCGGGAGCCACAAAATCCTTCGTGTGCTGACTGTTTCTTGAGTGGCCACAAAACTAGCATATGTAGTTGAATTAAATGTTCTGTTTCTTCTGAAACTTTTTTTTCCTTGGATTTATCCATGGTCGGCCTACTGGGGGTTGAAAAGCTCAATAAATTGCGTGCCGGTGGGTGTCGCACACTGGCGGTTGTGATGCATATTTTGAGTGACAGGGAGCCACAGCAGAGGGATGAAAGAGCCACATGCGGCTCCAGAGCTGTAGATTGCTGACCCCTGCACTAAGGAATTCTAGGAGCTGAAATCCGCAGATGCTGGGTGGAGAATTCTGGGAGTTGAAGTCCACACGTCTTAAATTTGCTGGCGATGGCGGCAGGTGGTTCAGAGAACCGGGGTAGCAAAAATCCCTGCATCCCACCCCGCAATGCCCAGCTGAGCCGCACGATCATCAGAAGCTTTTTTTTTTAATTTTTAAAAGCATTTTTTCTACAACCTCTTCCGACGAAAAAATGCTTTAAAAAAAAAAAAGCCTCTGATGATCCCGCGGCTCAGCTGGGATCGTCAGAGGCTTTTCAAAGCATTTTTTTCTGCAACCTCTTGGCCGAAGAGGTGGTAAAAAAAATGCTTTGAAAAGTCCCAGCTGAGTTGCCTGATCGGCAGAGGCTTTTCAAAGCATTAGAAAAAATGCTTTGAAAAGTTAAAAAAAAAAAAGAGTTGGCCACGCCCACCCAGTCACATTACCACCACCCCCCACCAAGCCATGCCCACAGAACCGGTAGTAACACATTTTACATTTCACCCCTGATATAAACATATAAGTATAAACAAGTATAAGTATATACATAAGAAAAGGGTACGAATAAATGGGGACAGTAGGACGATAGGCACGCTGGTGCGCTTATGCATGCCCCCTTACATACCTTTTAGGAATGGGGTGAGGTCCACGGTGGACAGTTTAAGGTTGAAATTTTGGGGGTTTTGGGATGAAACCACAGAGTCAGGTAGAGCATTGAAGGCGTTGACCACTCTGTTGCTGAAGTCGTATTTTCTGCAACCGAGTTTGGAGCGGTTTACCTTGAGTTTGTATCGATTGTTTGCTCGTCTATTATTGCGGTTAAAGCTGAAGTCGTCATTGACAGGTAGGACGTTGTAGCAGACAATTTTGTGTACTAAGCTTAGATCAGACCGTAGGCTACCTCCGAAACTCCAGTTCCTTCCCCAGGTTTGTCAAAACTGGTTTGATTCCCTGGCGGTGGCCGCCATCTTGAAGCTTTTGACCCTGCCGGCGAGAACATCTCCCTTTGCCTATGATAGAAGAAAAAAAAAATCTTGCCTACCTCCCAGCGACATCTTTCCAGGTGAAGGGAAGAGATGCAGAGATGCCCTTAAACCTTATCACCCCCACATCGCCACCAGGGGGCGCCCTTTCTCTATCTTTTACCGGTCTTAAAAAAAAAACCCGCTTAAAGCCTTTTCCGCTTCTTTTTTTCTCCGTATTCTTTTTTCTTTTTTCTTTTTGCACCGCAGCTGGGCTGGGGATGGGGATGGGGCTGGGGATGGGGGAGCGGGGTGGGGGGTGGGCACCGTGGCTCTTGTCTCCTGGTTGTCAATTTAATACAGCCCCCCCCGCTTGCCTGCTGTCCCCCCCCCCCCAGCCTTCCACCTGCTGCCTTGTCTCTTTTGAGATCACTTTACATTGGAAAATGTGTCCATAATTCAGGGGAAGGGAGAAAGGAAGAGATCATCAGACCCCCCCCCCCGCCCCATTCCCCCCAGCTCAATCAGGAAGGAAATATCTCAACCGGCAGGCCGATACACCTGTTTTGACAGGTGGATGCGCCAAATGGGATCCGCGCCGATTGGCGGTCTAAAAATAAAAGCCCGTTGCAAGAGGCTCCAGAGCGTTGGCAGAGAGAAGCCCGTTGTGAACCCCCCTCGTTAATCGAGGACCTGTTGCAAAGGGGTCTCTTGTCCTTCTCATTGGGGTCATCCTCTGTCCCCTCCCCCCTAATACCCAGGAGATGAGCAAATAGAGCCCGAGGATCTCCCCGTCCCTCTGTGCAAAGTTTTTTGGGGGGATGGGGCGATTTGAGGGTCCTCCGTGTCAAATGTTGCCTGCTGGGAATCCAATTAGAGTCCCTCAAATCCAAATTGAGAAAAGATCTTGGAAACGGATGCCTTACTTCCGCCGACATCGGGTGGTTTTTCCCTCCCAGTAAGGTAGCCCTGTTCGTTTCCCCAATTACAGAATACGGAATGACAGCATTGAAAAGAAGGACTAAGGGACGACACGGATCGTGGTCTCCCGACATCTAAGGGGCTGCCCCAAAGAAGAGGGGGGGGTCGACCTCTTCTCCAAAGCACCTGACAGCAGGACAAGAAGCGATGGGTGGAAACCAGGGGTGGGCTCCAAAAATTTTAACAAGGGGCTTTCTGCCCGGTGGGTGTGGCCATGGTGGGCCACCACGGCGGGGAAGGTGTTTTTGCCCTCCCCAGGCTCCAGAGGTTTTCCTCGAGCCTCCAGAAGGGCGAAAGTGGCCTCCCCAGGCTCCGGAGGCCCTTTGGAGGCCGGAAACAGGCCTGTTTCCAGCCTTCCTGAACTTCCAGTAGGCCCATTTATCACCCTCCCCAAGCCTCTGTGCGCGCTCTGCTCTTACCTGCATCTGAAACGGGCCGCGTGGGGACTCCTGGGAGAGGTGGGGTGGGAGGGGCCAGCCAGGAGTGGGATTTGCGGGTTCTCTGCACAGAACTTTAGCTAGAGGTTCTTCTGAACCCCTATGAAACCCCAGGAGCCCACCTCTGGTGGTAACTCATCAAGGAGAGAAGCAACCTGGAATTAAGGAGAAATTTCCTGACAGCAAGAACAATTAACCACTGGAACTGCCTGCCACCAGAAGTTGTGGGTGCTCTACCACTGGAGGTTTTTAAGAAGAGATTGGACAGCCGCTTCTCTGAAATAGTATGGGGTCTCCTACTTGAGCAGGGGGTTGCTTGGACAAAAGACCTCCAAGGTCTCTGTGAACTCTGTTGTTCTGCTAAGAGTTGAAAGGGACATTGGAGGTCTTCTAGTCCAACCCCTCTGTTCAAGCAACCGACCCTATGCTTGAACTTCTTATTATTGAACTAATAATAATTCCGAACAAATGGCTGTCCTCTCTCTTCTTGAAAACCTCCAGTGATGGAGTTCCCACAGCTGATTAGATACAGATACAGATTAACAGAGTTGGAAGGGACCCTGTAGGTCATCTAGTCCAGCCAGTGGTGGGATTAAAATAATCTAACCACCGGTTCTCTGCCCTAATGATTTCTTCCAACAACCAGTTCACCAAACTGCTCAGAAAGTTAACAACCGGTTCTCCCGAACCGGTGCGAACCGGCTAAATACCACACTGAGTCCAACCCCTTGCCCAAGCAGACCCTACACCAGTGATGGCGAACCTATGGCACACTGTTCTGCCCCAGCTCCGGATTCCCGAGGATATTGACACACACCAACAATCCTTATCAAATTTATTAAGTAGCAAGAATAAACCAGAGTCCGGCAAAGGTTGGCAATCAGCCCAGAAAACAAGATACAATAAGACTTTTCCAAAAATGCTCTGATGATAATTACAAGTTGTTTCCAGCAAGAAACTTACTAAAGGCGTATGACTTAAATAGGCTAAGGGAGTGGCCAATTATCCTCAAGCCTTACTCTTGAGGAGACCTCCTCCTCCTGAGTAGCCACTCCTGCCTTTTGGCAGCCCTGCGTGCTCGAGCTTTGAGGAGAGGCTCCTCCACTTCGCTCTCTCCACTTGAAGGAACCTCTGGAGGTTCTGAAGGCCCTGGCTGAGTCTCTGCCTCTGGCATCACATCCTCTTCAGCCTCCTCGCTGTCCGATACGAGCGCCGGCTGTGCCGGCTGCTGGCGCAACACCACACCAGCCTCCTCGTCGTCAGGATCAACCATGATCCACGCAGGCCGCTGGCGGGCCACAACACACATGTACCAGAAATGGCATGCAGAGCCATCTCTCCGGGCACGCCAGCCGTCGCCTGTTGCTCTTCCGGATTTCAGTGTGCACATACGGGCCAGCCAGCTGGTCTTCACATGTGGGAAACCGAAAGAGCAATGCCCTGGCGCACATGCACATGTTGGGAAGCTGAGCTTCCGGTTTCCAGTAATAAAAAAGGCCTGTAATAAAAAAGAGAAAGGGATGACATGCATTCAGAACAAAGCTACACACGTACAAAAAACCCCTCAACAACATATAGAATTAGATAAATGGCAAAAACTTTGGGATAGAAATTATAAATTGACAATGGCAACTACCTTTAAGGAAAACCTGTCTAAAATGTTTTACAGATGGAATCTGCCACCGGCAAGGCTAGCAAAGATGTTTAAAAACATGTCAGCAGAGGGTTGGACTGTATGACCTCCAAGGTCCCTTCCAACTCTGTTACTGTTATGTCTGCTAAATGTTGGAAATGTAACCAGACACTGGGTTCTATCTATCATATGTGGTGGACATGTCCAAAGGCAAAAAAAAATTGGACGAAAATACATACATGGTTAGAGAAAATGATAACAGAGAACATATAGATTTAAAGCCAGAAATATTTAGAAGGGCTCAAACACCCCTGGAAATCCGCCTACTTGGGGGTCAGACTGGATGGTCTCTAAGATCCCTTCCAACTCTAGATTTTTTTTCACCCCACATTGTCCTTCACTAAAACCAGGCAGCTGTGCTGGGCTGACCCCATCATTCTAACCTTGCCAATGCAGCTGGGGCTTTTGGGGTCTTTTATGGACAGAGAGGGCCAGAGAACGGGCAGTTGGCATTTTGAAACCGATCCAAACATCCTCTCAAAAGCAACTGTTGCTTCTGTCGAACCGCACAGTTGTTGCGCCAGCCTGCGCCGGATCCAACAGATGCAGTGGGTGGGGTGTAGCACGTGTGTCACCTGCTCGGCTTGGCATTTGGCCACCAAGAGGGACAAAGGAAGGTAAAATGGCTGGCCGAAATCTTTGCCCAGAAAGTGGCAGAGGTTTTCCGTGGCCCCATTTGGAGCCGATCCGGGCACGTTCTGCAGGACCATGGATTTCATGGCCTCAACAGAAGGATAGGACCAAGGTCACGTGAAGTGTTAGCGTTGTTTTATAATGCCTTGGTAAAACCACACTTGGAATATTGCATCCAGTTTTGGTCACCATGACATAAAAAAAAGATGTAGAAGAATGGAATGGAATGGAATAGAATAGAATAGAATAGAATAGAATAGAATAGAATAGAATAGAATAGAATAGAATAGAATAGAAAACATGGAATGGAATGGAATGGAATGGAATGGAATAGAATAGAATAGAATAGAATAGAATAGAATAGAATAGAATAGAATAGAATAGAAAACATGGAATGGAATGGAATGGAATAGAATGGAATAGAATGGAATAGAATAGAATAGAATAGAATAGAATAGAATAGAATAGAATAGAATAGAATAGAATAGAATAGAATAGAAAACATGGAATGGAATGGAATAGAATAGAATAGAATAGAATAGAATAGAATAGAATAGAATAGAATAGAATAGAATAGAATAGAATAGAATAGAATAGAAAACATGGAATGGAATGGAATGGAATGGAATAGAATAGAATAGAATAGAATAGAATAGAATAGAATAGAATAGAAAACATGGAATGGAATGGAATGGAATAGAATAGAAGAATAGAATAGAATAGAATAGAATAGAATAGAATAGAATAGAATAGAATAGAATAGAATAGAAAACATGGAATGGAATGGAATGGAATGGAATGGAATGGAATGGAATAGAATAGAATAGAATAGAATAGAATAGAATAGAATAGAATAGAATAGAAAACATGGAATGGAATGGAATAGAATAGAATAGAATAGAATAGAATAGAATAGAATAGAATAGAATAGAATAGAATAGAAAACATGGAATGGAATGGAATGGAATGGAATGGAATGGAATGGAATGGAATGGAATAGAATAGAATAGAATAGAATAGAATAGAATAGAATAGAATAGAATAGAATAGAAAAGAAAAGAAAACATGGAATGGAATGGAATGGAATGGAATGGAATGGAATAGAATAGAAGAATAGAATAGAATAGAATAGAAAAGAAAACATGGAATGGAATGGAATGGAATGGAATGGAATAGGATAGGATAGGATAGGATAGAATAGAATAGAATAGAATAGAATAGAATAGAATAGAATAGAATAGTTGGAGGGGACCTTGGAGGTCTTCTAGTCCAACCCCCTGCCCAGGCAGGAAACTCTATACCATTTCAGACAAATGGTGGCCCAATCTCTTCTTTGGAACTCCCAGTGCTGATATCCAACAAAGAGGATCAGGGGACTAGAGGCCAAAACATACGAAGAACGGTTGCAGGAATTGGGTAGGTCTAGTCTTGTGAAAAGAAGGACAAGGGGGGACAGGATAGCCGTCTTCCAATATCTCAGAGGTTGCCCCAAAGAAGAAGCAGTCAAGTTATTCTCCAAAGCACCTGAAGGCAGGACAAGAAGCAACGGATGGAAACTAATGAAGGAGAGAAGCAACCTGGAATTCAGGAGAAACTTCCTAACAGCGAGGAAAATTAACCGGTGGAACCGCTTGCCACCAGAAGTTGTGGGTGCTCCATCACCGGAGGCTTTTAAAAAGAGACTGTCTGAAATGGTCTAGGGTCTCCTGCTTGGACTAGAAGACCTCCAAGGTCCCTTCCAGTTGTTATTCCGTCTTCTGCACTTGGAATTGTGAGTCGCAAGCCTTCATTTGCACAGCAAGGCATTTAAGTTCGTAACGTACCTGGAGGATTTAAACTGCTGTTCAAGATGGGCTAGTCCCATGATGGCGAACCTATGGCACGCGTGCCACGGGTGGCACGTGGAGCCATATCTGTGGGCATGTGAGTGTTGTCCTAGCTCAGCTCCAGTGTGCATGTGTATGCCAGCCAGCTGATTTCCGGGCCTTTCGGGCCCACCGGAAATCGGGAAACGGAGCCGTT
>NW_027256881.1:344873382-345130882 GCF_029215685.1 Pituophis catenifer annectens | reverse complement strand
CATCCATGCATGGATGTGCGTTCCGGTTTGGGCACTCAGTGCTAAAAACGTTCACCATCCCTGTTCTATGTTCTAACCTAACCCATTAAAAATATCTCAGTGTCAAAATTTGGTGGGTTATGCAAAATGTTCTGAAGAAAAAACTCCAATTCTCTCCCCAATTGTTCTTATTGGGTATAGTTAAGGGTTTTACATTGGGTGAAACAAAGCTGATATTGTATATGGTGACAGCAGCGAGAGTATTGATAGGTCAATATTGGAAAAATGATGCTACGCCCACTGTTGAAGAATGGACTTTGAAGATGGCCAGCTTTGCAGAGATGGCGAAGATTTCAGCATATCTAAAAGATCGGACTCAAGAGACTTTATGTATGGGAGTGGAAGAAGTGGATAGATTATGTACAGAATAAATATCAAACTAGGAAATATCAGATAGCTTTTAGCTGAATGTATTATATAGGGATAGAATAACTGAATGTTATTTACGAAGAACTGAATAGCACACAGGGGGTGGAATAGTTAGGGGTTATAGTATTATAAAATGTGATTTTGATTTGGATTTCATCTTGAGGAAGTCATGGGGGGAGGGGAGGGTTAGGGAGGGTTTGGGGGGGGAAACCAGGGGGAAAATGTATTTGTAAAACTTTTTAAATAAAAAAAAAATATCTCAGTGTCTGCTATGCTACAAAATAACAAAACCAAAAATGAAATGAAATAAAATAATAAAATAAAAAAGTGAAATGGAATGAAATAAGATGGATCGGATCAGATCGGATCAGATTGGATCGAATCAGGGGTGAAATCGAGCAGGTTCTGGAGAGCCGGTAGTGGAAATTTTGAGTAGTTCGGAGAACCGGCCAATACCACCTCTGGCTGGTCCCAGAGTGGGGTGGGAATGGAGATTTTGCAATATCCTTCCCCCAGGAGTGGGGAGGGAATGGGGATTTTGCAGTATCCTTCTCCTGCCATGCCCACCAAGCAACACCCACAGAACTGGTAGTAAAAAAAATTGAATTTCATCACTGGATCGGATAGGATAAGACAAGGTGAGTTGAGAATAGAATAGAATAGAATAGAATAGAATAGAATAGAATAGAATAGAATAGAATAGAATAGAATAGAATAGAATTACAGAATGGAAGAGAAGAGAAGACAAGAGAAGACAAGAGAAGACAAAGGAAGAGAAGAGAAGAGAAGAGAAAAGAAGAGAAGAGAAGAGAAGACAAAGGAAGAGAAGAGAAGAGGAGAAGAGAAGAGAAGAGAAGAGAAGAGAAGAGAAGAGAAGAGAAGAGAAGAGAAGAGAAGAGAGAGAATTACAGAATAGAGTAGAACAGAATTACAGAATGGAATAGAATAGAATTACAGAATGGAATGGAATAGAATAGAATAGAATAGAATAGAAGAGAAGAGAAGAGAAGAGAAGAGAAGAGAAGAGAAGAGAAGAGAAGAGAAGAGAAGAGAGAGAATTACAGAATAGAGTAGAAGAGCAGAGCAGAGCAATCTCCATCTTCTCCTCCCCCCCTATCCGCCCCCTCCCTCTCCGCTTTCCGACCCCCCACTTTGCGGCGAGGCGAGCGGCGCTGCGCGACGGCTGGATGTAGGTCAGCTTTCAAGTCTCGGGCCGCCCGGCGCGCCTTTGAACATCGCCGCTTCTCCTCTCAGGGAGGCTCCGCCGCTCCCCGCCCTCCTCCCGTCTCCCCGGCAGGCTCCGTTGGGGCTGGGCGCACCCCAATTAGCCGGCCTGACAAGAAGAAGCCCCTCCACCCCCCCACCCACACTCCGGGGAAGGGCTTTGAGGCTGGGCTAATTGGGGAGGAGGAGGAGGAGGAGGAGGAGGAAGGGGGGAGTAGGAAGGGGGTTGCTGGGCAACTGGCTTCTCTCTCTCTCTCTCTCTCTCTCTCTCTCTCTTTCTCCCTCTCCCTCCCTCCCACCAGCACCCCGAATTTCCAGGGGCTGCCCTCCTTTTTTAGGAGGGATCATCATCATTGCATCTGCTGACACCCCCAAATTCCAATTGTGCAATTCATTGTAGATTAAGGATGGAGGAGGGGGGGGGGTCAAAGGAAGGGTGAGACATGCCCGCCAATGTCCCCGGGCTGCCTGGTCCCCAAGCCCCATCATCCTCTGCTGCCTCCTTCGTCTTCTGTGCCCTGCCTCTGAACCCCATCATCCTCTGCTGCCCCTTTCGTCTTCTGTGCCCTGCCTCTGAACCCCATCATCCTCTGCTGCCTCCTTCGTCTTCTGTACCCTGCCTCTGAACCCCATCATCCTCTGCTGCCCCCTTCGTCTTCTGTGCCCTGCCTCTGAACCCCATCATCCTCTGCCCCTTGCCCCCAACAACCCCCAAGATTCTTTGCCCCTGCCCCAAACCCCATCATCCTCTGCTGCCACCTTCATCCTCTGTGCCCGGCCTCCAAGCTCCATCGTCCTCTGCCCCTGCCCCAAGCCCCATCATCCTCTGCTGCCACCTTCATCCTCTGTGCCCGGCCTCCAAGCTCCATCGTCCTCTGCCCCTGCCCCAAGCCCCATCATCCTCTGCTGCCACCTTCATCCTCTGTGCCCGGCCTTCAAGCCCCATCATCCTCTGCCTCTGCCCCAAGCCCCATCATCCTCTGCTGAAACCTTCATCCTCTGTGTCCATCCTCCAAGCTCCATCATCCTCTGCCTCTTGCCACCAATCCCCAACATCCTCTGCCCCTGCCCCCAACCCCATCGTCCTCGGCCCCTTGTCCCTCAACCCCCATCATCCTCAGCCCCTGTCCCAAACCCCTTCATCCTCTGCCCCCTGCCCCTTAGCCCCATCATCCTCTGGCCCCTGGCCCGTGCCTGTTCTTTGCCCCTCACCCCCCGACATCCTCTACCCCCTGCCCTCAACCCCCATCACCCTCCGCCCTCTGCCCCAAGCCCTATAATCCTTGTCCCTCTCCCTGAACCCTCATCAGCCCCCTGTCTCCCAACTCCCATCATCCTCATCCCCTGCCCCCGACAAAGATGGGATAAACAATAACAATAAAGATAATTAAAAGCCTGGAGACTAAAACATAGAAAGAATGGTTGCAGGATTTGGGTTTGGCTACTCTAGAGAAAAGAAGAACTACGGGAGACATGATAGCAGTCTTCCAGTATTTGAGGGGCTGCCCCAAAGAAGAGGGAGTCAAGCTATTCTCCAAAGCACCTGAAAAAGCAACGGATGGAAACTAATCAAGGAGAGAAGCAACCTGGAATGAAGGAGAAATTTCCTAACAGCGAGAGAAATTCACCAGTGGAACAGCTTGCCACCAGAAGTTGTGGGTGCTCCATCACTGGAGGTGTCAGGTTTCGGTGTCGTCTCAAATAAATTGCATTTCCAAACAAATAGTCTTTGATGAAATCTTTCATTTATTAAGCACGACAATCTGTCCCCGATTATGTCGTAGCCAACACTGACTTCCTGACCCCAAACCTTCCCTTTCCGTTCCCCAATTCTCTGTGTCTCATTGGCCATCTTCCAAATCACTCTCCCCATATCTACTACTTCAGCTCCCAGGAATGTCCCCCCTCCCATCCCATCTCCTAGGGCTGTGATGGCGAACCTATGGCACGCGTGCCACAGGTGGCACGCGGAGCCATATTAGTGGGCACGCCAGCTCAGCTCTGGGGCGTATGCGCGTGCCGGCCAGCTGATTTTCGGGCGTTCTGGGCCCGAAATAGGGAAACAGGCTGTTTCCTGCCTCTGGAGGGCCTGGGGGCAGGGTGGGGAAGACCCGTTTTTCTTTCTTACCTGGCTCCAGATCCCCTCTGTGTATCTGGGAAGGGCGAAAACAGCCTTTCCCACTCCCTTGGAGGCCCTACAGAGGCTGAAAGGGCCCATTTCCCGACTCTCGGTGGGACAGGAAGTGACATTTTTTGTTGTCCCCAGCCTCCAGAACCTCTCTAGGAGTCTCTAGGAGCCTCTCTAGGAGTCTCTGGGAGCCTCTCTAAGAGTCTCTGGAGGCTGGGGACAGGAAAAAAGTCACTTCCTGTCCCACCAAGAGTTGGGAAATGGGCCCTTTCAGCCTCCGTAGGGCCTCCAAGGGAGTGGGAAAGGCTGTTTTCGCCCTTCCCAGATACACAGAGAGGATCTGGAACCAGGTAAGAAAGAAAAACGGGCCTACCAGGCCATCATGTGCCAGGAGCGGGGGGGAGGAGGGGGTTGCGCACTTATGCGCGTGGGCACGTGTGTGCACGACCCTCCCCCGCCCCCCCCCCTCTCCTGGCACGCGATGACAAAAAGATTAGCCATCACTGCCCTATTATCTTCAGGGAATATTATCTTCAGGGAAAATAAGTAGGTGAAAAGTCAAGCGTCCTCTTGCCAGCTGCCCCCTTTTCTCCTTATGTCAGCACTGGAACGAATGTAGTTTGGAGTGCTGACAGGAGGCTTTTAAGAAGAGACTGGACAGCCACTTGTTTCTAATTGTATAGCGTCTCGTACCTGAGCAGGGGGTTGGACTAGAAGACCTCTGAGGTCCCTTCCCACTCTGCTATTATGTATTCTGTAAACCCAGCGGTTGTTAAACGAAACCAGGACATCCGTTTATGCCGTGATTTGCCAGAAACGCAAAGTCAATGCAAAAGAAGGGTCGTAAGTTACAGCCGTGTGACACTGGAAAACATCCATAAATGTGGTCCGTTTGCCGAGCTTCCAAAATGCGATCACGTGACCATGTTGGGTTGGGGGGGGGGTCTTGGAACTTCAAAACTGGGTTTTAAGTAGCTCTGGGGAGGTCTGTCGTAACATCCGGTCACAATTTGAGGACTTCCTGTATTTATATTTATATTGTTGCTTGTCATTTGGTTTTAATCGATTTTATGACGGCTCGCTCTCCAGAGTCATTGATTTGAGTTAGGCGGCCGTACTCATTGAATACATTTTTTAAAAAAACCAAATAATTAAGGAAGAATTATTTGTAGGACGGTTATAGAATAAATAGGAACATTTGCAATCCTGTCTCCCTTTTGTCTTACTGCAGAAATCATTCTGCAGAATTCATTCAAGCAACCGGTATCTGCTATTGTTCTGAGTTCTTTGTATTCACTGCCGGTAGTCCTCGATTTACGACCAGAATTAGGGCTACAATTTCCATTGCTAAGCCCATCGGTTGTTAAGTGAACCTATTGTTCGCTGTGAGGTTTTGGGGGTTTTTTTTTGGAAATACACCATGTATTTTTGACAAAAACATCATAAATTCTGTTTATATGACGGTGGGGTGCTGCAAACAGCCATAAATGTGATTGCCAAGCTCCCAAAAATGTGGCCATATGACTGTTCCGAGGGGGGTGGGGTGTCTTCAAAACCAGGTCCATTGTATCTTTTTTGGGGAGGGGGGGGGTGTCAGCTGCCACCTTATGCTTGCTTGTGCTTCATTGTGGCGACAGGCTGCCATGAATGGGAGGGAGGGAGGATGAGTAGGGGGAAACACTTGAGGAAGCGAAAGTAAAGCTGTATCTTCTTGAGATGCTGCCTCAATGTCACCCAGCTTGGATTGGCCATTAGGAAAACGTCTTGCCTGAACCTGATTGGTTACACAGGGTGGGCAATGAGAGACAGTTAAGAGGTATGGGGAGAGAAGTAGAATTTAGGGATTTGGGTGGACGATTTTCAGTTCCGGCTTTGCGCTACTGCAATACACTGGATCTCTAATAAACTAAAGGTACCGGTAGTCCTTGATTTACAACAGTTCGCTTAGTGACCGTTTGAAGTAATAACGCTGAAAAAGTACACCTTATGACTGCAATTGGGCCCCAAATTTTGGTCGCTACGTGAGATATTGGTTAAAATGAATTTTGCTCCATTTTACGATCTTCCTTGCCACGGTTGTTCATCACTGCAGTTTTTAAATTAGTAACACGGTTGTTAAGTGAATCTGTCTTCCCCGTTGACTTCTGCTAGTTGGAAGGTCGCAAAAGGGGATCACGTGACCCCGGGACACTGCGACGTGTCATAAATACGAGTCAGTTGCTAAGCATCTTAATTTTAATCACGTGACCACAGGGATGCTTGCAAACAGTCGTTAAGTGTGAAGTATGGTCACAAGTCGCTTTTTTTCCCAGCGCCATTGCAACTTTGATCGATCGTTAAATAAACGGTCGTAAGTAGAGGACTACATTTAGAACACAGATGCACTCCAAACATTGAATTCTCTTTTCTGCAGTTATTTTATACGGTGAAATTTCACCATTCTTTCCGGCAAATATTTTATCTTTTTTCCCCAGAGATCAAATCTGCGATTCCTTAATGAAAGAGGGAAGCAAACCTTCCTTATTATACCCCCCTGTAGCATAAACTGTCAATGCTAGTTAGTCAAAATACGGAGTAAATATCCTTAAATAAAGCGGCCAGTCCTCCTGTTCGTATTTATTTTATGCGTTCAACAGAAAGACAAACGCAAACATATTATTCCGCCGGCTTAATTTGTTTACCAACAAGCTCGCAGGCTGCAGCAGAGACCCGTTTTTAGCAACGCGAGGGAGGCGCAGGTGATTCCACTTCCTGATCGTGGTTTATTCCAGGCTTCCATTTTTTTCCCCCTTCCCTTTTCAAATCTAGGTTTCTGCTCTGCAGCAGCTCTTCTCAGGAGAAAACAAAACCGCCCCCCCCAAAAAAAAGAGAGTGGAAAATCGATGGAAAATAACACGTTTTGACAAGAGGGAAAGGTTGGACGGTCGGATTCATTTTTTAATCCCTTCCTGTTACGGTTTGCTAAACCTAGATCGATGTGAGTTTGGGCTGTACATGTGAATCAGTGCCTGTCTCCAAGGTTAATTCTGCATTTTCATAAGATAAGATTTCAGAATTCCCCAGCCAGCTTCTGGGAGTTGAAGTCCACCCGTCTTAAAGCTTGCCTGGCTGGGGAATTCTGGGAGGTGAAGTCCACCCATTTTAGAGCATGCTCGGCAGGGAATTCTGGGAGTTGAAGTCCACCAGTGGTGGGTTTCAAAGTTTTTTACTACCCGTTCTGTGGGTGTGGCTTGGTGGGTGTGGCATGGGGTGGTGGGCGTGGCTTGGCTTGGCTTGGCAGGTGTGGCAAGGGAAGGATACTATAAAATCTCCATTCCCACCCTAATCCAGGGGAAGGATACTGCAAAATCCCCATTTCCTCCCTATCAGCTGGGACTCAGGAGGCAGAGAATAGATGGGGGTGGGGCCAGTCAGAATTTTTACTACCGGTTCTCCGAACGACTCAGAATTTCCGCAGCCGGTTCGCCAGAACTGGTCAGAACCTGCTGAAACCCACCTCTGAAGTCCACCCATCTTAGAGCATGCTGGGTGGGGAATTTTTGAAGTTGAAGTCAGGGGTGGGCTTCAAAAATTTTAGCAAGGGGTTATTTGCCCGGTTGCTGGGTGGGTGTGGCCATGGTGGGCGTGGTCTACTCAGCCTCCTGCACCATGGTGTGTGTGTGTGTGTGTTTTCACCCTTCCCAAGCTCCGGAGGCTTTTCTCGAGCCTCCGGGAGGGTGAAAACAGCCTCTCCGGGACTCCAGAGGCCCTCCAGAGGCCGGAAATGGGCCCATTTTCAGACTTCTGGAACTTCCGAGAGGCTCGTTTTTCGCCCTCCCAGAGCCTCCACGTGGGCCCTGCACTTAACTGGCATCCAAAATGGGCCGCATGGAGACTCCTGGGAGGGGTGGGGCATGGTGGGCGGGGCCAGCCAGTCCTTGCAACTACTGGTTCAGCGAACCAGATGTAAAATTACCATCTGGATCAGTGGTGGGTTTCAAATTTTTTTACTACCGGTTGTGTGGGTGTGGCTTGGTGGGGCGAGGCATGGCTTGGTGGGCGTGGCTTGGTGGGCGTGGCAGGGGAAGGATACTGTGAAATCTCCATTCCCGCCCCAATCCAGGGGAAGGTTACTGCAAAATCCCCATTTCCTCCCAATCAGCTGGGACTCGGGAGGCAGAGAATAGATGGGAGCGGGGCCAGTCAGAATTTTTACTACCGGTTCTCCGAACGACTCAGAATTTCCGCAGCCGGTTCGCCAGAACTGGTCAGAACCTGCTGAAATCCACCTCTGATCTGGTTCGCCTGAACCAGTCCGAACCAGCTGAAGTCCCACCCCTGGGTGAAGTCCACCCATCTTAAAACAGGCTGGCTAGGGAATTATGGGAGTTGAAGTCCACCCATCTTAAATCATGCTGTGTGGGGAATTCTGGGCGTGGAAGCCCACCGGTCTTCAAGTTCCTGAGGCTGAAACACCAAGCTAGAAAATTCAACGGAGGACTGGCTAGAAACAAGCAATCCGTCCACCTGTCAGACACTTTATTTCTTTTGAAATACGAATCTCGGTTTCTCAATTGTTCTGCAAGGTCTGTCAGATGAGGGCGGGTAACTTCTGCTCCTTATCTTGGCCCGGGTTCAAGAATCTGAGCTTGGGAAGACGGAAGACGAGGCCAGCCTGTCGCAGCTTTTGACCGAAACAAATCGGAAAAACAGCCGCCGGATCCCCGGACGGGCGAGGGGTTTGGTGGGCACGTCTCCAGCGTTGTCACCACCTTCATCAAGTCGAAAATGCTCCTTTGTCTGAGCTGCTTTTTCAGCTAAGAATGGGTTTGCTTTGCATCCAAATTTGCATCCAAATTTGTAATGATCAGACAACGTTTTTTTTAGAAAAATGAGCTTAAAAAGCTTAAATAGAGCAATCACCATTCAGCTTAATATTAAGACAGGAATTCTCATGGGGGTTTTGGTTTCATTGGAAAATGGGGAAAAAAAATCTACAGAGTTCCTTGGGAGTTGGGCGGCATAGAAATGCAAATAAATAAATAAATAAATAAATAAATGAATGAATGAATGAATGAATGAATGAATGAATGAATACAGGTACTCCTTGACGTAGGACTGCAGTCCTTGACTTATGACAGCACATTATGGTCATGGGTTGTGAGAGTTGTAAAGGGGGCTCGTTCATATGACCGACCTGATTTTATGACCTTTTTATGGTGGATGTTAAGCAAATGCTGCAGTCCTTAAGCAATCCTTGGATGACTTAGGGCCAATCGCCAGGAGACGGTGAGTTCTAGTTCTGTCTTAGAGATGAAAGCCACTTGGGTGACTTTGGGCCAGTTGCCAGGAGATGGTGAGTTCTAGTCTCAGTTTAGGCATGGAAGCCAACTGAGTGACTTTGCTCCAATCACTAGGAGACTGTGAGTTCTAGTCCTGCCTTAGACATGAAATCTGGCTGGGTGATTTTGGGCCAATCACTAGGAGATGGTGAGTTCTAGTTTTGTTTTAAAGATGAAAGCTGGCTGGGTGACTTTGGGCCAATCACCAGGAGACGGTGAGTTCTAGTTCTGTCTTAGAGATGAAAGCCACTTGGGTGACTTTGGGCCAGTCGCCAGGAGATGGTGAGTTCCAGTTCCATGTTAGACAGGATTGTTGGGCCAATCACTAGGAAACAGCAAGTCTGGTCTCGTCTTAGTCCTAAAAACCAACTGGGTGACTTTGAGCCAATCACCAGGAGATGGTGAGTTCTAGTTCTTTCTTAGGTATAAGAGCTGGCTGGGTGACTTTGGGGCAATCACAAGGAAACGGTGAGTTCTAGTCCTGCCTTAGGCAAGAAATCCACCAGGGTGACTTTTTGGCCAATCACCAGGACATGGCGAGTTCTAGTTCTGACTTAGGTGTAAGAGCTGGCTGGGTGACTTTGGGCCAATCACCAGGAGACAGTGAGTTCTAGTTCTGTCTTAGTCATAAAACCCAACTTGGTGACTTTGATCCAATCACCAGGAGACAGTGAGTTCTAGTTCTGTTCTAGAGATGAAAGCTGACTGGCTGACTTTGATCCAATCACCAGGAGACGGTGAGTTCTAGTCCTATCTTAAGCAGGAAAGCCAGCTGGGTGTCCTTGAGCTGGTCTCCCTCTCTCTCTCTCTCTCTCTCTCTCTCTCTCTCTCTCTCTCTCTCTCTCTCTCCCTCCCTCCCTCCCTCCCTCTCTCCCTCCCTCCCTCTCTCTCTCTCTCTCTCTCTTTCTCCCTCCCTCCCTCTCTCTCTCTCTCTCTCTCTCTCTCTCTCTCGGCCATAGAAAGCAAAGGCACCCCACTTCTGAAATCTTGCCTGGAGTAAAGGCTGACTTGAAGGGGCACATACACACACAAACACACAATGTTCGTTTTCAGCAGGTGCCGCTGATATCGGAAGAGAGCAGGAAATGGGAGCTGGCGATATTCACCCACCCGTGCCCTTATTGGGCAGGGTTAATAAGGAGAGCAAGATTTACACCTGGGGCAGGCTGTCAGGCCTTGCGTCAAGGAGAGATGGAAAGGCCCTTAATTCGTTTAAACGCTTCGATGTGCGTGCAGACGCTTTCCTTAAACGGAAGGCTTCAATCGTCGTTTCGGGCCCATCCACCCCCCCCCAACTCCTTCAACAATCCAAGCCACAAACCAGATTCGATCTGGTCAGCCCCCGTGAGTCCGAAATCTGACCCGACCTCACTTTTGTTTGTGACCCTCGTTAAAAACACACACGCTCCCTTTTTGTGCTGAGGGCCTGAACTTTGATTCGGCCTGCAAACTGTGGCTATAGGATAGAACAGAATAATAAGAGTTGGAAGGGACCTTGGAGGTCTTCTAGTCCAACCCCCTGCCCAGGCAGGAAAACCTATACCTTTTCAGACAAATGATTATCCAATCTCTTCTTAAAAACCTCCAGTGTTGGAGCATTTACAACTTCTGGTGGCAAGCTGTTCCACTGGTTAATTGTTCTGTCAGGACATTTCTCCTCAGTTCTAAGTTGCTTCTCTCCTTGATTAGTTTCCATCCATTGTTTCTTGTCCTGCCTTCAGGGGCTTTGGAGAACAAATTGACCCCTTCTTCTTTGTGGTAACCCCTCAAATATTGGAAGACTGCTATCATGTCTCCCCTAGTCCTTCTTTTCATTAAACTAGACATATCCAGTTCCTGCAACCGTTCTTCATATGTTTTAGCTTCCAGTCCCCTAATCCTCTTTGTTGCTCTTCTCTGCACTCTTTCTAGAGTCTCCACATCTTTTTTACATCATGGCAACCAAAACTGACACAAGACCAGGGGTGAAATCCAGCAGGGTCTGACAGGTTCTGGAGAACCGGTAGCGGAAATTTTGAGCAGTTCGGAGAACCAGCAAATACCACCTCTGGCTGGCCCCAGAGTGGGGTGGGAATGGAGATTTTGCAATATCCTTCCCCAGGAGTGGGGAGGGAATGGGGATTTTGCAATATCCTTCCCCTGGAGTGGGGTGGGAATGGAGATTTTGCAGTATCCTTCCCTTGCCACACCCACCAAGCCACGCCACACCCACCAAGCCACGCCCACAGAACCGGTAGTAAAAAAATTTGGATTTCACCACTGCACAAGACCTTTATTTTCTCGCAACTTATGACAGGTTCTCAGGTGCTAAAATTGGACATGACTCACTTAAGAACCACCTTGCTAAACAACATAAGTTCTGGTTCCAATTGTGGATGTAAATTGAGGATTACCTGTATATGTTGATAATTTTAGGGAGAAAATATTAGAATAAAAAAAACCCTGCAGATACCACCAACCAAAATATCTGTTTTAATATTTCTTCTTTTTTTCTGGTTTTCGTATAAATGTTCCCATTATATTCCCCCCAACCACGCCTTAGTTACACCCTGGATTTAGCATTTAATCCTAGATTATCTGACTACTTAAACGGTTCAGCGTAACACATGAATCCAGAAAACGGATGAATTCAATACCCAGGACAAGAGGGGAAAACCCCCCCAAAAATGCAATTACAGATAGTCCTCGACTTAGAATGATTCATTTAGTGACCGTTCGAAGTTACAAAGGCACTGGAAAAAGTGACTTTGTCTGGTTTTCATACTTACGACGTGAGTGATGTCATAAGTGTGAACACTGTTCACGTTGTAAATGTGAAAACTGCTCACGTGATCAATATTCGGATGCTTGGCAACTGACTCATCCTTGTGACCGTTGCTGTGTCCTAGGGGCCACGTGATCCTCTTTTGCGACCGTCTGATAAGCAAAGCCCGTGGGGGAAGCCAGTTTCGCTTAACAACCGTGTTACTAGATCAACAGCTGCAGTGATTCGCTTAACAACTGTAAGAAAAAGGTCGTACAATAGGCTGCGACTCAATGAACAACTGCCTTTGTTAGCAACAGGAAATGTCGGCCTCAATTTCAGTCGTACGTTGAGGACTACCTGCAAATATGAACACTGAGAAGCTGAATTCGCAACCTTCCATTTTGACCTAATGGAATGGACAGATAAGGAAATAAGGAGGCAGGAAAGGGGCTCACAAGACCCCCACCTCTTCCCCCTTCCTAAATAGTAATAGTAGTGACTGTGAGGGGGATCTTGGAGTCCTAGTGGACAATCACTTAAATACGAGCCAGCCGTGTGCAGCAGCTGCCAAAAAAGCCAACACAGTTCTAGGCTGCATCAACAGAGGGAGAGAATCAAGATCACCTGAAGTCTTAATACAACTTTATAAGGCCTTGGTAAGGCCACACGTGGAATACGGCATCCAGTTTTGGTCACCACGATGTAAAAAAGATGTGGAGACTCTAGAAAGAGTGCAGAGAAGAGCCACAAAGATGATTAGGGGACTGGAGGCTAAAACATGTGAAGAACGGTGGCAGGAATTGGGTATCTCTAGTCTAATGAAGAGAAGGACTAGGGGAGACATGATAGCAGTGTTCCAATATCTCAGGGGCTGCCCCAAAGAAGAGGGAGTCAAGCTATTCTCCAAAGCACCTGAAGGGAGGACAAGAAGCAATGGGTGGAAACTAATCAAGGAGAGAAGCAACCTAGAACTAAGGAGAAAGTTCCTAACAATGAGGGCAATTAACCAGTGGAACCGCTTGCCACCAGAAGTTGTAAATGCTCCATCACTGGAGGTTTTTAAGAAGAGGTTGGATAACCATTTGTCTGAAGTGGTGTCGGGTTTCCTGCCTAAGCAGGGGGTTGGACTAGAAGACCTCCAAGGACCCTTCCAACTCTGTTATTCTATTCTATTCCTCTCGGTTTCCTACCTCTTCCAGGGGATCCATAAGGACTAGAAACTTGTATTCTCGGTTTTAAAAGGACACCAAAGGAAAACGGTCTCCGGCTGCTGAGATTTTTGTGTGGGGAGTTCATATGTGTGTGTGTGTGTGTGTGTGTGTGTGTGTGTTTTCCATCTTGTTTTGATGCCGCAATCATTTCCATCACCAAATTTGGGGGGGAAACGCCAGATTTCATTTAATCCATTTAATCCATCGATTCAGATTTAAGTTTCGGAGGCAGCGGCTAAATCACGTGTCGTGTCCCCTCAGTTCAAAGCGTCCTGTTCATTTTTTTTTTTAAAAAAAAATCCATGTTCTGTTTTCTCATTTCGCAGACGTGCGCCCAGCAGGGTAGCTGGGCGAGCTGTGGAAGTTGCCAGAAGGTAGTCTTTTTTATTTTTAAAGGGAAAAATAAATAAATAAATAAAATAACCACAATTCCCAACCCCCCCCTCCCAATCCAGATCGGTAACAATTGACAGCTGACAGACGAACGCTTGAGCTGCCAGGACTCCTGGTGGTGTGGGGTATTTTTTTTCCCCCCCAAGTTTCTTCCAAACAAATGGCCAAAGCTATTTAAATCTCCTTGCCAGTTGCTTTCTTGGGATAGTAAGAGCCTCGGTGGCGCAGCAGACTAAAGTGCTGTTAACTAGCACCAGCTGCCTGCAATTACTGCAAGTTCAAATCTCACCAGGCTCAAGGTTGACTCAGCCTTCCATCCTTCCAAGGTAGGTAAAATGAGGACCCGGATTGTGGGGGCAATAAGCTGACTTTGTATAAAAAAGAACACCGCTTGGGGGGGGGGGCGAAAGCCCTACTAAGCAGGTATCTACAAAAATATGAAGGCTATTGCTTAACGCATTGTAAGCCGCCCTGAGTCTCCGGAGAAGGGCGGCATATAAATCGAACCAATAAATAATAAATAAATAAATAGTAGCCGCCTGTCTGAAGTGGTTGGAAGGATGCAGACCTGGACGAGAGAAAGGGCTGGATCCAGCCCTCAAAATCTATGGTTCTATGAACCCCCAAGTTCCTTTCCAAGGAGTCTATGGTTCTAGGACCTCCAAAGAGACAGCAAAGCAGGAAGATGAGGAAAAGCAAAGGGGAGGAGGAGATGGAGAAAGAGCAGCAGGCGGAGGAGGAAGGTGGGAGAAGGAATGGAGGAGCAGGAGGAGGAGGAGAGAGAAGGAAAAGGAGAAGAGGTGGTGAAAGAGTGGGGGACAAGAAGGAGAAAGTGAGAGGACAAGGAGGAGATAAGTAGCAACAATCCACCCCTTAGCAGAGGGGAACGAAATCTCTCAGCCTGTCTTTCCGAAGAGGAAGAAGAAGAGGAAGAAGGAGGAGGAGAAGGAGAAGGAGGGGAAACGGAAACGGAAACAGAAGGAGAAGGAGAAGGGGAAGAAGAAGATGAAGGAGGAGGAGGAGGAAGAGGAGGAGGAGGAGGAGGAGGAGGAGGAGAAGGAGAAGGAGAAGGAGGGGAAATGGAAACAGAAGGGGAAGGAAAAGCGGAACAAGAAGGGGAAAAAGGAGGAGGTGAAGGAGGAAGAGAAGGAGAAGGAGAAGGAGGAGAAATGGAAATGGAAACAGAAAGGGAAGGAGAAGAGGAAGGAGAAGGGGAAGAAGGAGGAGGAGAAGGAGAAGGAGAAGGAGGGGAAACGGAAACGGAAACAGAAGGAGAAGGAGAAGGGGAAGAAGATGAAGGAGGAGGAGGAGGAGGAGGAGGAGAAGGAGGAGGAGGAGAAGGAGAAGGAGGGGAAATGGAAACAGAAGGGGAAGGAGAAGAGGAAGGAGAAGGGGAAAAAGGAGGAGGAGAAGGAGGAAGAGAAGGAGAAGGAGAAAGAGGAGAAATGGAAACGGAAACAGAAAGGGAAGGAGAAGAGAAAGGAGAAGGGGAAGAAGGAGGAGGAGAAGGAGAAGGAGAAGGAGAAGGAGGGGAAACGGAAACGGAAACAGAAGGGGAAGAGGAAGGAGGAGGAAGAGGAGAAGGAGAAGAAACGTAAACAGAAACAGAAGGGGGAAGGAGAAGAGGAAGAAGAAGAAGATGGAGAAGAAGAGGAGGAGGAGGAGGAAGAAGAAGGAGGAGGAGGAACTCAGCAGAGGGTGGAAGTCAAGGAGCTAGAGCAGCTGAAGACTGAGAGGGAGGAGTAGGTGTCCCCCCCACATACATGTGTGTGTGTGTGTGTGTGTACATGCGTGAGCGTGCACACGCACACACACACACACATATGGACAAAGGCAAAAGCTAGAAAGATGGCGAGGCCCCCTGTATCTGCCATGCCTCACGTTTTCTGCAAAGTTCCTAAAACTATACCAGTCCTCATCAGCTGATTTTTTTCCAGGGCTCAAAGTGGTCTCGGATGGGAGGCCACCAGGAAATCACACTACTACTGTAGTCTTAAATCAGAATTCTAACCATAACATTAATAATAATAATTTCAGGGGAAGATGGTAGGAAATCACATCCATTCTGAGTCACAAACGAAGATCCTACGGACTTCACCAAAAGATGAGTTCCAGTTTGGAAATTTAATCAATTTTACTCATCCTTCTTTTCACCTTTGAACAAGTCGGTCCCTCTAAGGTGTCAGCCCAGAAAAAATGTTGAGCGTCCAGAAGTGTGTAATTTGTGTTGCACGTTGGAAAAAAAAAAAGCTGGGTGATAATTCAGAATTATTTATTTATTCAACTGATCTGCCACCTATCTTGGTCTCGAAAGGAACTCTAGGTAGCTTCCGAAGGGTTAAAAAAAATAATATAAAACAATTCCAACTGAAGAAAAATGGGGAAAACACACACACACACACCGAAAAACCCCTGGAATTGTGTGCTCTGATCCATCCTGATTGTGTATCAATTGAATGAATTGATTATTAATCTATTCAGATTAAGCTACTTCACAGGGTTGTTGTGAGAAATCACTTTGCATGGGAGAGAACCGGGGATGGGCTGCTGGGGGTTCGGGAGAACCTCTAGCGAAGATTCTGTGCAGTTCGGAGAACCCCCAAATCCCACTCCTGGCTGGGCCTGCCCACCCCACCCCTCCCCTCCCAGGAGCCCTCACGCGACCTGTTTTAGATGCAGGTAAGTGAAGGACATGTGTGGAAGCTCAGGGAGGGTGAAAAATGGGCCTACCAGAAGTTCAGGTGCGTTTCCGGCCTCCGGAGGGCCTCCGGAGCCTGGGGAGGCCGTTTTCGCCCTCCTGGAGACTCAAGAAAAGCCTCTGGAGCCTGGGGAGGGCAAAAATGCCCCCCTCCACTGTGGTGCAGGGGGCCGACTAGGCCATGCCCACCATGGCCACGCCCACCCAGAAACCAGGCAGAGAACCTCTTGCTAAAATTTTTGAAGCCCATCCCTGGTGATAATTCAGATTAAGCTACCCCACAGGATTGTTGTGAAAAATCACTTTGGATGGGAGAGAAAAAAAAAAACCCTGAAAGAGGATTTGGGAAGGGGGAGGAATTGAGTTTAATGGAGAAAGGGCTGACCACCGAAATATTACACCAACTTCTCCCAGGCTGCGGCCTACTATCGGACCATGGCCTATTCAGAACTGGGCCGCACGAGCTTGACTCACAATAGTGGCGGCCAGTGTGCAGGTGCACACCCATTGCACAAGTTGTGTGTCTGGGTGTGTGTCTGGGTGCCAGCCCGCCATTCGTGCGGCCCAGTTCCCCTCTCCTCCCCACCACAGCCAAGCCGCAAAGATTGGGGTCTGCTGTATTTTATCATTACGAAAGAATGGAGTCGTACAAAGGGAACAATATTAAAATAATAGCTCAAGAAAGTGGGGGATCCCATCTGCTTCAGAACAGAACATTTTTTTTTAATAAAAAAATACAATACAGTCTGTCTGAAAAACAAGTTTTTAAGAATTGTTCCCTACCCCCTTAACAGTAATAAAGCATAGGAGGGGGGTGGAAATGCATTGGATTTAATTTGTTGTGCCTAGAAAAAAAAAGTGTCTCCGTGTTTCTCCTCCTCTTCTTTGTGGTTGCACTTCTGACTGTTTGTCTAAATCCGTGCAAAGGACAGGCTGGGTTGGATCGGGATCATGTGACCCAAAGGGAATAGGGAGGGGCTTAGAATGGAGACCTTGCTCACTGCCCCCTCTTAGCTTCTCCTATAAGCAAAGCCTTGGGAGGGTGTCTATCTCCCAACCATACCTTAGTTACAACCTGGATTTAGCATTTACCGTATATTTCGGAGTATAAGAGGCACCTTAATTTTTGGGGAGGAAAATAGGGTTGAAAAAAATTTCTGCCTATCAGGTATTCATCTGGCTTGTCCTTAGCCTGGTCAGCTTCAGCACATTAGTTCGCTCACTGGTTTTGAGGTTGGGGCTGGTTGGGGCTGAAAGACAGCTTCAAAAGCACAGCTGATCATCGGAGGGAGCAGCAATTAGAAAAGCTGGCAAAGCACAGAAGAGCTCACGTTGGGGCTGAAAAACAACTTCAAAAGCACAGCTGATCATTGGAGGGAGCAGCAATTAGAAAAGCAGGCAAAGCACAGAAGAGCTTGCATTGGGGCTGAAAAACTGCTTCAAAAGCACAGCTGATCGTCGGAGGGAGCAGCAATTAGAAAAGCAGGCAAAGCACAGAAGAGCTCACGCTGGGGTTGAAAAACAGCTTCAAAAGCACAGCTGATCATCGGAGGGAGCAGCAATTAGAAAAGCAGGCAAAGCACAGAAGAGCTCACGTTGGGGTTGAAAAACAGCTTCAAAAGCACAGCTGATCATCGGAGGGAGCAGCAATTAGAAAAGCTGGCAAAGCACAGAAGAGCTCATGTTGGGGCTGAAAAATAGCTTCAAAAGCACAGCTGATCATCGGAAGGAGCAGCAATTAGAAAAGCAGGCAAAGCACAGAAGAGCTTGCGTTGGGGTTGAAAAACTGCTTCAAAAGCACAGCTGATCATTGGAGGGAGCAGCAATTAGAAAAGCAAGCAAAGCACAGAACAGCTCGCATTGGGGCTGAAAAATAGCTTCAAAAGCACAGCTGATCGTCGGAGGGAGCAGCAATTAGAAAAGCAGGCAAAGCACAGAAGAGCTCATGCTGGGGCTGAAAAACAGCTTCAAAAGCACAGTTGATCGTTGGAGGGAGCTCCAGTGAATAAAGCAGGCAAAGCACGGAAGGGGTAAGAGAAGGAAGCAGCTGTTCCGGGTAGCCATTTTGGGCACCGCACGTCGCTTTTTCAGCCTCCAAACGCATTGCGTTTTCAGGCGGTGATGGGCAGCAATGTGCTTTGGTGATCCCCGCAGCCTTGAAGGGCTCTCAAACGGAGCATTTGGAGGCTCAAAACGTGACACGCGGAGCCCAAAATCACAAGCCATTGTCAGTGGTAATCTCTGCAGCCAAGAAGTGGACGCATGGAGGCCGAAGGGTGGAGGCCGGTGGGTGGGCAGGGTTACATTCAGAGTATAAGCCTCATCCAAATTTTCAGCCTCTTCTAGGGGGGAAAAAGTGTGTTTTATACTCCAAAAAATACATTAATCCCAGATTATTTGAGTATTTAAACCAGGGGTGTCAAACTCAATTTCGTTGAGGGCCGCATTAGGGCTGTGGTTGACGTCGAGGCAGGGTGGTGGTGGCTGGGGTGGCCGACTGGGTGTGGCCAACTGGATGGGTGTGAACGACTGCATGGGCGTGCCCAGCAACTGGATGGGCATGGCCCCAAACTGCTGGCATGTTTCCTTTTCACATTGGGTAGACTGGGCCGAAGCTACACTGGCCTGTTCTTTCCTCTTTGCACTGGGTAGACCAGGATGGCCCTGTGGGCCGGATCCAGAGGTGGGGTTTCACATAATTTTCTTGCCTTGACTACTGCAACGCTCTCTACATGGGGCTCCCCTTGAAGAGCACCCAGAGGGGTCCAGAACGCAGCAGCGCGGGTAGTGACGGGAGCAGCGTGGCGCTCCCATGTAACACCGCTCCTGCGTGAACTGCACTGGCTCCCGGTGGTCTTCTGGGTGCGCTTCAAGGTGTTGGTTATCACCTTTAAAGCGCTCCATGGCATAGGGCCTAGCTATCTTCGAGACCGCCTGCTGCTACCGACAACCCCCCATCGACCCGTGCGCTCCCACAGAGAGGGCCTCCTCGGGGTGCCATCAGCCAAACAACGTAGGCTGGTGACCCCCAGGGGGAGGGCCTTCTCTGGGGGGGCACCTACCCTCTGGAATCAGCTGCCCCCAGAGATAAGGAGAATCCAAGACCTCAGCGCCTTCCGCCGTGCCCTTAAAACCCACTTTTTCCAGCAAGCCGGGCTGACTTAAGAAGAAATTTTTAAATGTTTTAATTGGTTTGTGATTTTTAATTTTTGGGCCAAATTTATATATATTTTAATTGTTTTTTAATATTTGCATTTCATGTTCTTAATTCTGGCTGTACACCGCCCTGAGTCCTCAGGGAGAAGGGCGGTATATAAATTGGAAATAAAATATAAAATAAAATAAAATAAAATAAAATAAAATAAAATAAAATAAAATAAAATAAAATAAAATAAAATAAATAATTTTACCGCCGGTTCGCCGTGCACCGAAAATGCACGTGGCTTAGAGAACGCGGCTAAATAGGACGGCATATTGCCGGGCGGATGGGCAGGCCACTACCGGTCCGCCGAAACTGTTCCGAGCCGGCTGAATACCACACTATCTGGATCCGACCACATTGCAGGTCGGATCCGGCCCGCAGGCCTTGAATTTGACATCCCTGACTTAAACAGTTCAGAGTAATGTGTGACTCCAGAAAAGGGATGAATTCAATACCCAGGACAAAAGGGAAAAAACCCAAGAATGCAATTACAGGTAGTGCTTCGTATAATGACCGTTCGAAGTTATACAACGACACTGGAAAAAGTGACTTAGGATTGGTTTTTCACACTTATGACATGAATGACCACGGTGTATGTGTGAAAACTGATCATGTTATAAAGGGTAAAAACTGCTCATGTGATCAAAATTCGGGATGTTTGACCATTGATTCATATTTACGACAGTTGTAGTGTCCCGGGAGGGTCACGTGATCCTTTTTTTTATGACCTTCTGATGAGCCGAGTCCATGGGGAAGCCAGATTCACTTAACAACTGTGCAAACTCATTTAACAGCTGCAGTGATTCACTTAACAACGGTGGCAAGGAAGGTCATAAAGTGGAGCAAAATTCACTTAAGAACTGCCTCGCTTAGCAATGGGAATTTAGGGCTCAATTGCGGTCATAAGTCGAGGAGTACCCGTGTTTTTGCAAACCGACTTGATGGAAAGGACAGCTAAAATAGAATTTTAAATTTTCATGGATTCTTTGCACAAATTCGCTCTTCCTATCCTCGGTGTTTGGATTTGGCTCTCGTTCTCTGTCGAAGTGTGAATTCAGCTTTCCAATGAGATGAAAATACAACCAGTCCTTGACTTGCAACAATTCATTTAGTGACCGTTCAAAGTTACAACGGCACTGGAAAAAACCCGACAATGTTTATGGTCATTTTCTCATGTTTACATGACAGTTACAGCATCCCCAGGGTACGCCATCAAAATTCAGACCCTTGGCAACTGGTTCATATTTACGACGGTCGCAAAGGGGGTCATGTGATCCCCTTTTGCACCCTTCAAATCAATGCCAGATTCACTTAACAACCGGTTTACTAACTTAGCAACTGCAGCAGTGGTGGGCTGCCCCCGGTTCGCACCGGTTCTATAGAACCGGTAGTAAAACCGGCGAGAGGCTCCGCCTACCGACCCTGACATCATCGAAATGCTTCTGCGCTTGCGCAGAAAAGCGCGCACGCGGTCCCGCTACAAACCGGTAGTAAAGGTAAGTAGAACCCACCCCTGAACTGCAGTGCTTCGCTTATCAACTCCGGCAAGGAAGTTCGAAAAATGGGTCACAATGTCTCGCTTAGCGACAGAAGTGTCAGGCTCAATTTTGGTCATAAGTCAAGGACTACTGCAAACAGTAAATAAAGCTCCTCGCTCGCGCCACTTTACAAATGTCTCGCTTAGCGACAGAAGGGTCAGGCTCAATTTTGGTCGTAAGGCGAGGACTACTGTAAACAGTAAATAAAGCTCCTTCTAGCTCGCGAATGGGAGGGAGAGCACGCATCGCACCCATCCTCGGAGCAAAACAGCCGGTGATAAATGGTGTTTTCGGTAGCTGCTGCGCAATGTTCTCCCCTTCGCCCTTCGCCCTGGCCTGATGTATGACGGACGCTCCGCAGTTCATTTATCACCTCCAGAGGGGAGAGAAAAAGGACAGTGGCAGGAACCTACGGCAGGCCGACAAGTGTCACCATAAAACACGAGGCTGCCCATGGCAGAGACCGGATCGTCTCTTTCAAACGCTGCTCTCTGGAGCTTATGCCATCCGTCAAAAGTCTGCTCGCCCCTGATTTATCTCCCTCGCTCTCTATTCCTGGAGCTTTGAAGGAAGGCATCCTGGTTCCTTTAACTGCAAGAGCTGGTTTGTGATGGTTAAGGGGCAGGCTGAGAAACCAGGGGCTGGTGAGTTCTAGTCCTGCCTTCCGCATGGAAGCCGGTTGGGTGACTTTGGGCCACTCACCAGGAGATGGTGAGTTCTAGTCCTCCATTAGGCATGAAAGATGATTGGGTGACTTTGGGCCAATAACCAGGAGACTGGGAGTTCTAGTCCTGCCTTAGGCATGAAAGATGGTTGGGTGACTTTAAGCCAATCCCTCTCTCTGAGCCCAACCCACCTCACATGCTTGTTGTTGTGGATAAAGTAGGAGGAGGAAAAGGTGTTGGGTAGGTTCACCTCCCTTAGATAATTATAAAATAATAAAGATGGGATAAGATTCTAATAGATAGATAAGTGGATAGGTACGAGAGATAGATAGAAAGAGATAGTTTGTCAGATAGATAGTTTGATAGATAGTTAGTTAGATAGATAGATAGATAGATAGATAGATAGATAGATAGACAGATGATAGAGAGATAGATGATAAGTAGATGATAGATATTGGTAGATAGATGGATAGATAGATGATAGATAGATAGATAGATAGATAGATAGATAGATAGATAGATGATAGAGAGATAGATAATAGGTAGATGATAGATATAGGTAGGTAGATAGATAAATGATAGATAGATAGATGATAGATGATAGATAAATGATAGATAGATAGATAGATAGATAGAGAGATAGAGAGATAGAGAGATAGATGATAGGTAGATGATAGATATAGGTAGATAGATAGATAGATAGATAGATAGATAGGTAGATGGTAGATATAGGTAGATAGATAGATAGATAGATGATAGATAGGTAGATAGACAGATAGATAGATGATAGATACATAGATAGATAGATGATAGGTAGATGATAGATATAGGTAGGTAGATAGATAAATGATAGATAGATAGATGATAGATGATAGATAGATAGATGATAGATAGATAGATAGATAGATAGATAGATAGATAGATAGATGATAGATAGATAGATAGAGAGATAGATAGATGATAGGTAGATGATAGATATAGGTAGATAGATAGATAGATAGATAGATAGATAGATAGGTAGATGGTAGATATAGGTAGATAGATAGATAGATAGATGATAGATAGGTAGATAGACAGATAGATAGATGATAGATACATAGATAGATAGATGATAGGTAGATGATAGATATAGGTAGGTAGATAGATAAATGATAGATAGATAGATGATAGATGATAGATAGATAGATGATAGATAGATAGATAGATAGATAGATAGATAGATAGATAGATAGATGATAGATAGATAGAGAGATAGATAGATGATAGGTAGATGATAGATATAGGTAGATAGATAGATAGATAGATAGATAGGTAGATGATAGATATAGGTAGATAGATAGATAGATAGATAGATAGATAGATAGATAGATGATAGATAGGTAGATAGACAGATAGATAGATGATAGATACATAGATAGATAGATAGATGATAGATAGATAGATGATAGAGAGATAGATGATAGGTAGATGAGATAGATATAGGTAGATAGATGATAGAGAGATAGATGATAGAGAGATAGATGATAGAGATAGATAGATGATAGAGATAGATGATAGATAGATAGATAGATAGATAGATAGATAGATAGATATAGATATAGATGATAGATAGATTGTTATAGATAGATGATTGATAGATGATATAGATAGATAGATAGATAGATAGATAGATAGATAGAGAGATAGAGAGATAGATGATAGATAGATAGATGATAGAGAGATAGATGATAGATATAGATAGATAGATAGATGATTGAGATAGATAGATAGATAGATAGATAGATAGATAGATAGATAGATAGATAGATACCCTGTTTTCCCCAAAATGAGACATCTCCTGATAATAAGACCAATCGGGCTTTTGAGCGCATGGCAATAAAGCCAAGCGCTTATTTCAGGGTTCAAAAAAATATAAGACAGTCTTATTTTCGGGGAAACACAGTAGATATGGATGGATGGATGGATGGATGTAGTGGTGAAATCCAAATTTATTTACTACCAGTTCTGTGGGTGTGGCTTGGTGGGTGTGATGTGGCTTGGTGGGCGTGGCTTGGTGGGCATGGCAGGGGAAGGATATTGCAAAATCTCCATTCCCTCCCCACTCTGGGACCAGCCAGAGGTGGTATTTGCCGGTTCTCCGAACTACACAAAATTTCCGCTACCGGTTCTCCAGAACCTGTCAGAACCTGCTGGATTTCACCCCTGGATGGATGGATGGATGGATGGATGGATGGATGGATGGATGGATGGATGATAGGCAGACAGAGAAACAGAATGGGGGCCTTGGAGCCAAAGCCAGATTCACTTAACAACTGCAGTGTTTTATTTAAAAGCCGTGATAAGAAAGGTCGCAAAATGGATCAAAACTCACGTGACCACTGTCTCGTTTAGGAACTGAAATTTTGGGCTCAATCGTGGTCATACGTCGAGGACGACCTGTAGAGCAGCGAATAAGGAATGGTGCCCCAATGTTCTTTGTAATGCATTTCGCAAGTCAAGCAGCTCAGAGATCTGAAAATACATTTGTCTCCTGAGCTGCATCTCACCAGGATGAATTGTGGTTGTTTTTTTAAAAAACAACAACAACACTTTTTTTTAACCAGGGCTTTCCTCTTTTTCCAAGATATATTTTCGTTTGTGGGAACTTTTGGCCCTCCACAGAGATGGAGAAGGCCAAGGAACTGCCTTGTGGTAACGAAAACCAATTTTCCGTCTCAAATCGTGTAGCTACCTCTCTTTCGTTTTAATATATTGTGCTTAGGGAAGGACCCGGCCTAGGGAAACTGTCTACAAATATATTACATGTTGAGGAAACCAAGAGGAAGAGAAAATAATAATAATAATAAGGGGAACAGCAGCTTAATAAAAATGGTAAGAAAATATAAAGTGACTGCAACCACCAGTGGTGGGTTTCAAATTTTTTTACTACCGGTTCTGTGGGCATGGCTTGGTGGGCGTGGCAGGGAAGGATACTGTAAAATCTCCATTCCCTCCCCGCTCCAGGAGAAGGATACTGCAAAATCCCCATTTCCTCCCGATCAGTTGGGACTCGGGAGGCAGAGAATAGATGGGGGCAGGGCCAGTCAGAATTTTTACTACCGGTTCTCTGCACTACTCAAAATTTCCGCTACCAGTTCTCCAGAACTGGTCAGAACCTGCTGAAACCCATCTCTGTCAACCATTGGTGGGATTTAAATAATTTAGCAACCAGTTCTCTGCCCTAATGACAGGCGGGTTGGGGGTGGCCATGGTGGGCATGGCCAGGGGGTGTGAGAGGCAGCATTTGGCCTCCTGCACACCCCTGGAAGCAAAAACGGGCCATGGGGGAGGGAGACGTGCCCCCCCATGCCCCATTTTGGGCCTAGTAGGCCTCTCTGCAGCCTCCTGGGAGTGAAAACGGGCTACAGGGATGGGTGGGTGCAGCCCCCCCATCCCATTTTGCGCCTCCCTGCACTTACCTGGGAGCCAAAATGGGGCGTGTGGGGATTCCTGGAAGGGGTGGAGCCAGCCAGCAATTTAACTACTGGTTCACCCAAATCGGCCCGAACCGGCTGAGTCCCACCATTGAGTCTGCAACCTTGATTTGCCTCCGTCCTCTTTGGGGAAGGCATCCGACTGTGAGTTACTAGGAAATTTCTACGGAGATTTCCGTCATCCAGGTCACGGTTGTCTCCCAACGGTGCTTTTTCAAAAAGGCAACTGGACTTTCTTTCATTTTTTTCCTGGAAGACCTTTCGCTTTTCCTCCGAGAAGCATCTTTGGTTCCGAAGTGCTGAAATTCTGTGAACAGAACGGAAGACGCTTCTCGGAGGAGAAGCGAAACGTCTTCCAGGATTAAAAACTAACTCCAGTTGCCTTTTGAAAAAAAAGCACTTTGGGGGTTCACGGGGAAAATCGGAGAGGAAAAAGATGAAGAGGATGGAAGGATGGAAGTTTGAGACTTGACGGGATGTGGGAATCCTTGGCTGCATCAACAGAGGGATGGAATCAAGATCATGGGAAATGTTAGTACTGCTTCATAATTCCTTGGTGAGGCCACACTTGGAATATTGCATCCAGTTTTGGTTGCTCAACTGATGTTGAGACTCTAGAACAATGATGGCTAACCTTTTTTTCCTTGGGTGTCGAACAGTGGTGGGTTCCTCCCGGTTCGGCCCGGTTCGGCCGAGCCGGTAGCGGTGACGATATGACGTCACTGAACTGGTTCTCTTTGTTCGGGAGCTGGGCCCCCCGCCTGCATTATTCTTACCTTTTATTTGGCCCCACCCCCAATCTATTGCTGCCTCCCAAGTCCCAGCTGATTGGCTAGAAGGAAGAAACTGTTTAAACTCTTACTGCGGGGCTTCAAAGGGCCGCCCTATAGCTGATCAGTGTTAAAAGGCAGTGTGGTGGTAGACTGGTGCCTCCAAAAATGAATGAGTAGACCGGTGTCTCCAAAAACAAATGAGTAGACTGGTACAGCTCTGCAAGCAGTTAAAAGCCTGGTAGACCAGTACCTCTGCTAAATCCTAAAGAATTGTCACATGAACATCAAGCCACACCCACAAATTAAGCCACGCCCACAGAACCGGTAGTAAAAGATTTTAGAACCCACCCCTGGTGCCAAAAGCGCATGTATGAGTGTGACAGTGCACGCACACGTGCCCACACCCATATGCCTCCCATGTGTCCTGCCCCCCTGCACATGCAAGCGTACCCCGTGTTTCCCCATCCCCCTGCACATGCGTGTGTGACCCCTCACTCCTCCACCCCCATGTTCTCCCCAAACCGTCCACACATGCGCGTGCCCTCCGGCCTGTTTTTGGACCTAAGAGGCTTCACGGAGGCCTGCTAGGCCCAAAATTTATTTATTTATTTTTTAAATTTCTATACCGCCCCCTCTCCCGAAGGACTCGGAGCGGTGAACAGCCAAAATTAAAAAACATACAATATAAACATTAAAATACTATAAAAACAAAATTAAATTTATATTGACTTCCCTCAATTTAAAACCCCTTAGCCATAAAATTCAGCAATTAAAAAGATTTTTAACCCAGCCCGGCTTGCTGAAATAAAAAAGTCTTCAGAGCGCAGCAGAAGGTCCGGAGGTCCGGGATCAGTCGTATCCCTGGGGATACGGCGGAGGGCACACCGCATCCCCCCGGCTCCCCATGCATACACACACGACACCCCCCAGCCCCCTGTATATGTGTGCATAACCCCTCCGCCCAGTCCCCCGCCGCACATGCGCGCAGGTCTCCGCAGACCAGTCAGCTGGCCAGCGGGAGGCATGCACGCATGTGTGGTGGAGCTGACCTAGGGTGATGGCTCGCATGCCTGCAGAGATCGCTCCGCGTATCACCTGTGGCACCCGTGCCATAAGTTCGCCATCACGGCTCTTGAAAGTCTCAACATCAAAGATAAAAAAGATGTTGGGACTCTGAGAAGAGTGCAGAGAAGAGCAACCAAGACGATTAGGGGACTGGAGGCTAAAACATATAAAGAACGTTTGCTGGAATTGGGTACGTCTAGTTTAATGAAAAGAAGGACTAGGGGAGACATGAAAGCAGTCTCCCAGTATCTCAGGGGCTGCCACAAAGAAGAGGGAGTCAAGCTATTCTCCAAAGGACCTGAGGGCAGGACAAGAAGCAACGGGGGGAAACTAATCAGAGAGAGAAGCAACCTAGAACTAAGGAGACATTTCCTGACAGCGAGAACAATTAACCAGTAGAACAACTTGCCTCCAGAAGTGGTGGGTGCTCCATCACTGGAGGCTTTTAAGAAGAGACTGGACATCCAGTTGTCTGAAATGGTGTAGGGTCTCCTGCTTGAGCAGGGGATTGCACTAGAAGACAAGGAGACCTCCAAAATTGGTGTAGGTGCTTAGCAGCCCAAAGATGTACCTTCTCTATGACCATCTGTCCCCATGTAGATGTCCTTCAAGATGATTTTTCCTACTCTGGTCCTTCAGCTCATTCAATGGTGCACTCATCGCCACCGTATCTGTGTCCATGCCCCTTGCTCCTGGTCTTCTCCTTCTCCATCTCCATCTCCATCTCCATCTCCATCTCCATCTCCATCTCCATCTCCATCTCCATCTCCTTCTCCTTCTCCTTCTCCTTCTCCTTCTCCTCCTTCTCCTTCTCCATCTCCTTAACTCCTTCTCCTTCTCCATCTCCTTCTCTATTTCCATCTCCTTCTCCATCTCCTGCTCCATCTCCTTCTCCATCTCCTGCACCATCTCCTTCTCCTTCTCCATCTCCTTAGCTTCTTCTCCATCTCCATCTCCATCTCCATCTCCATCTCCATCTCCATCTCCATCTCCATCTCCTTCTCCTTCTCCTTCTCCTTCTCCTTCTCCATTTCCATTTCCATTTCCATTTCCATTTCCATTTCCATTTCCATTTCCATTTCCATCTCCTTCTCCTTCTCCTTCTCCTTCTCCTTAACTCCTTCTTCTTACTCCTTCCCTCCTCCTCCTCTTCCTTCCTTTCATCTTCGCCAGCATCAACCTGTCATAAGTAACTTTTTTCAGGGTGAATGGTTGTAAGTTGAGGACTTCCAGTAGTCGATCCTAAAAAACGCACCATTTCCCCACCCTTTTAATATCTTCATTATTCATTCTAAGGCTAGTTGCTAATCACTAGCCTGATTTTCTCTACATTTAATCTGAATCCCATTTTCCCTCCCTCTCCTTGATTTTCAGCATTAGAGGTTGCAGATAATTTACTACCAAATAATTTTGCATCCTAGTCTATAAATCGGTAGACCCAACTTTGATCTCAGTCCTGCTTCTTCTTGAATACACTGGGATTTTCAAGCTCATCCCTTGCCCCCTTGCAAATTTGGACACCCATTCGCCCTGTGAAGAAGTTAGCAGATAGTCTGATTTACACAATATGTTTGTGTAACTTTAGAGAAGTTGTAAAGTGTCAGGGGCCTGGAGGAGAGCAAATTTTGTCTTCCTGTTCAAAAAAAAAAAAAAAAAAAGGAATAAGAAAGATCTGGCAAACGAATTAAAATGATGCCCGAGAAGACTGGAAAGCAGATCATAAAAAGACTGAACCGTAAACATTGTATAAAAAGCATGGATTATTAGACAGAAGTGAGTTTCTCAATCTCTCCCCCTCCTCTTCCCTCCCTCCCTCTCTCTCTCTCTCTTCTCCGCAAAAGATGTAATATATCTTGATTTGATAAAGCACCCCATGACATCTGATTAACAAGCTAGTTAAGGGTGCGCCAAATGGCAAGATATTAAGTGCCATAAAAATTATTCCTAAAATGCTCCATCAAGCTGGAAAGATGGATGGAGTAAACCACGGTGTTTCTCAACTGTGGCAGTTTGAAGAAGGGTGGACTTCAATTCCCAGAATTCCCCACCCGGCATGCTTTAAGATGGACAGACTTCCAGAATTCTCCAGCCAGCAGGCTTTAAGATGAGTGGACTTCAATTCCCAGAATTCCCCACCCAGCATGCTTTAAGATGGATAGACTTCCAGAATTCCCCACCTGGCATGCTTTAAGATGGACAGACTTCCAGAATTCTCCAGCCAGCAGGCTTTAAGATGGATGGACTTCAATTCCCAGAATTTATTTTATTTTATTTATTTTATTTTTGAATTTGTATACCGCCCTTCTCCCTAAGGACTCAGGGCGGTGTACAGCCACATAAAAACATAGACTACAAATATTAAAATACCATTAAAAGATATATATAAATTTGGCCCCATAATTAAAAACAGTAACAAACCAATTAAAACATTTAAAAAGTGTTAGGCCAGCCTGGCTTGCTGGAAAAAGAAAGTTTTAAGGGCACGGCGGAAGGTACTGAATTCCCCACCCAGCATGCTTTAAGATGAGTGGACTTCAATTCCCAGAATTCCCCACCCGGCATGCTTTCAGATGGACAGACTTCCAGAATTCTCCAGCCAGCAAGCTTTAAGATGGATGGACTTCAATTCCCAGAATTCCCCACCCAGCATGCTTTAAAATGGATAGACTTCCAGAATTCTCCAGCCAGCAGGCTTTCAGATGAGTGGACTTCAATTCCCAGAATTCCCCACCCAGCATGCTTTCAGATGGACAGACTTCCAGAATTCTCCAGCCAGCAAGCTTTCAGATGGGTGGACTTCAAATCCCAGAATTCCCCACCCAGGATGCTTTAAGATGGATGAACTTCAACTTCCAGAAGCTGGCTGGGGAATTATGATATTTTCTGCAACCACCGTTTTAGTGAATCACCATGGCTGTTAAGCAAACCTGAAATAAATGCCGTATTTATTTATTTTTTTGGCAAAAAAAGTTATAAACTGTGATCCCCTGATCACAGGATACTGGAAATGCAGGCCGGTTGTCAAACACACAACATACGACAATCGCGTGATTGCGAGGAGGGAGGTGTGAATGTGTGTTGTAAAAGGTTTTTTTTTTTTGTCCTGTTGTAACTTCAAATGGTCACTAAACCACCGTCGTAAACTGAGGATTACTTGTATTTGAATGGACATTGCTCCCCCCCCCGTCTCATCGTCACAATTCAAGGCAGCTAATAACGACTGAAAGCACAACACAACAACAATACGGCACTAAATAGGGAATCGGCCGCCATGTTTTCCCTCGTTCCTTGAAAGAGTTAATTCAATTTACTGTACTGTTTTAAGTTTTAATTTATTTATTTTTTTTGGTTATTTGGTCTGGTTTGTCTTTATATTTATATTCTTTTGACGCTTGCAGGCCAACCTGTGGGATCCAGGTCCCAGAAGGCAAGGCAGCAATCCAATGCCCGAAGAAACTCATAAATTTTAATTAATTAGAATGCCAGAAAGAATCCATTTAAGGTGGATTAATTTTTGGCTTGTTTTCTTTTTCTTTCTTTCTTTCTTTCTTTCTTTCTTTCTTTCTTTCTTTCTTTCTTTCTTTCTTTCTTTCTTTCTCCCTCCCTCCCTCCCTCCCTCCCTCCCTCCCTCCCTCCCTCTCTCTCTCTCTCTGAAAGCAGAAGCAAGAAAGCCCATCTCGCCGCAGCAGTGAACTCTGCCCGTTCTCAGAAGCCCTCTTTCCCCACTCCAGAGATTCAAAGTGAAAGCTGAGCTTGGGGGTCTCCCCTCTCTCTCCGTGATTTCAACCCGTACGTTCAGAGTCAGGCCTCTGATGTTCAGGCCTGATTGTCAAAGCCTGCATTGGCCTCTGAGCATGCACAGAGTGCATCCCCGTGTCGAGGGGGGAAGGGAAGATGCTTGCTCCATCCTCCTCTTTCGATCGGGAGATGCTGAAAGCCACTCTTGGAGGCAGGGAGGGTGGATCGGGACTCCCCGGCTTGTATTTTCACCGGAATAAAGCAATTTCCAGACCTGTGTTTTGCAAACAAGCCTCTCTCTATATCCCCAGCAGTTACCATGGTGACTGCAATCTCTCTCTCTCTCTCTCTCTCTCTCTCTCTCTCTCCTCCCCTTCTCTTTTCATTCTTGCTCTTCCCAGAGACGAGAGAAATTCAGGAATGCGGGCTTCTCTCGAAGAGAAGCAGTCGTGAGTGGATTTTTGCAGAAGGAAACCTCGGAAGGCTGCGGTGGAGACCCAGGGCTGGCTGAAAAAGTCTAAGGACCACCAAATGCCCTCCGTTTTCAGGGATGCTCCTGGCTGGAGCCAAGTTGAGTGAAAGAAAGGAAGGACGGAAGGACCAGGAGTCAAGGGAAAAGGCTTGCTGGGAGGCTCCGCCCATTTCCATCAAGCCCCACCCATTTCCACCAGGCTCCACCCCTGTCTATCAGGCTCTATCTTCACCCTTCACCCATCAAGTTCTGTCCATTTCCATCAAGCTCCGCCCACCTCAAGCAGGCCCTGTCTTCCCATCTCCATTAGGTTCCGCCTATTTCTGGGCTCTGCCCAAGTTCTGTCTCCACCCATCTTCCTCAGGCTCGGCCCAGCTCCAGCAATCTCCATTAGGCTCCGCCCAGATCAAACAGGTTCTGTCTCCACCCATTTCCATTAAGTTCTGTCCATCTTGATCAGGCTCCGCCCAGATCAACAAGACACTGTCTCTGACTTCGTTTCCCATCTCCATAAGGTTCCGCCTATTTCTGGGCTCCGCCCAGGTTCTGTCTCCACCCATTTCCATCAGGCTCCGCCCAGATCAAGCAGGTTCTGTCTCCACTCATCTCCGTCAAATTCTGTCTATCTCCATCACGCTCCGCCTATTTTCAGGCTTCCCCCCAGATCAAATAAGCTCTGTCTCCACCCATCTCCATCGGGCTCCTCCCAGATCAAGCAGGTTCTGTCTCCGCCCATCTCCATCAGGCTCCGCCCAGATCAACAAGAAACTGTCCATGTCTTCAGATTCCACCCGTTTCCACCAGGCTCTGCCCAGGTCAACTAAGCTGGGTCTCTTCCCATCTCCATCAGATTCTGTTCATTTCCATCAGGCTTCTCCTACGTCAACCAGGCTCTGCCCAAATCATGCTGCTTCTATCTCCGCCCATTTCCATCAGGCCCCACCCGTTTCCATCAGGCTCCGCCCATATCAACTAGGTTGAGTCTCCTCCCATCTCCATCATTCTGCTCATTTCCATCAGGCTTCTCCTACATCAACCAGGCTCCCTCTTGAGGCCCCATGCTCCATTTCCTGCTCCAGAGGACGTCCTGCCTTTTAGCAAATCCGATTTCGATCACCTTCAAAACACAGATATTTATCCTAAAATAAATTGTTTCTAAGTAGCGTTGTCTGCAGGATATGGTCAAAAAAGTCAAGATGGCAGCTGCCATAAGACAGGGGAAACTCTAGCTGATTTTTTTAATGTGGATCACACACAAAAACGAACAGACAGGCCTTCCACTGATCCCCATAGCCGCCATTTTGACTTATTTGACCACCTCCTGTAAGTATCTCTTCTTCTAAAGCCTTGCGCCTTTTCATGAGACTTTTCCAGTAGGGGGGAAACAAAACCCTCAACTCCACCCTCAACCAAACAAATCCTTGGAAATATACCTCCCTAGGTCACCCCCCCACCCCTGTTTTTCTCTGGCCATTCTGCATTCCCATCAGAAATAAATCTTAAAAAAAACCAGGTGATTAAAACAACCAGCCATGCGCAACGGACAAATGGGATTCGTCTGTCCCTCCTTCCGTAAACAGGCACACCCACGCACCCACGCAGCAACAACACCGAAAACGGGAGACCACAAATAACGAAATGCAAACATGATTTGCATCCCGAGGTTTTCACAAGAAGGAACTGCGTGGCGTTGAAGAAAAACCCTGAATGATTTGATGAACGAGGAAAGCGTTCGAGAAGGAGTAGGGTTTGCGTGTCTGCCCTCTTTCCCGATGATTTTTTTTTTGCAAATAATAATAATAATAATAATAATAATAATAATAATAATAATAATAACAACAACTTTTTTTTTTAAGAAAAAATCACAAAGTACCAGGACTTGCAAATTGAAGTTGAGCGACTGTGGAAAAAGAAATCGTGTGCTGTCCCGATTGTAATTGGAGCCCTCGGAGCAATACCCAAAGGGCTACCCCGCTATTTAGAAATTCTAAATTTGCCGGACTTGAACATTTTGACTCTCCAAAAAACCACCTTACTCGGAACAGCTTACATCCTCCGACAATACCTTAACAGTTCCTAGGTCCTTGGTTAGGACTCGAGCTGCTGAGCTATTAACCAGCCTCAAAGGCTGTGAATCTCACTAAAGATTAACCAATAAATAATAATAATAATAATAATAATAATAATAATAATAATAATAATAATAATAATAATAGTAATAGTAATAATAATAATAATAAAGTATCTTCTTGCAAGGAACTTGCAGGCCTGTGTTATTACGAACCTCGCTCACTGCCGAATCTAGAAGAATGTTTTTATTTGGGGTATTGATTTTGGACAAACATCCCCGGGCTCCGGACCAAGAATCTTTGGCTCTCGTTACCTTTGGCTGATCTCAAAAGAGCACATTGCAAGAAAATCAACCTCTTTGTCTCCCCACCAAGGTACAAAGCAGCTTGGAAAAGATCCAGGGCTTTGGCAGGCAGCTGTTCGAAGGGCCTGGAGGTGACTCGCATACACAACAGGAACTGCTTGTTGTGAGAGTTGTAGTTTGCATCAGATCACCGGCTGGAGGCAGAGGAATCTCTGGAGACGGTTGGGTGAAGGGTCTGTTTCCCAGTGTCTACAAAAAACTTTAGGTTGTCCCAAACGTTTTCAAAAAGCAACTGGACTTTGTTTTTCCTTGAAGACGTTTTGCTTCTCATCCAAGAAGCTTCTTCAGTTCTGACTGAATGATGGAGGATGGAAGGATTTATATTCCTTGCAGTCATCTGGTCGTTCACACTCTCTTTGAGAGTCATTGAGGACACTTGGAGGTTTATCTGTGCCCTCGGGGGTCACCTGAATGGGTGCAGAACGTTCTTGGAACTGCTGAAAGGACAGATCTGTATCAGTGGTAGGTTGCCCCCGGTTCGGACCAGTTTGCAAGAACCGGTAGTAAAACCGTCAGGAGGCTCCGGCCACCACCCCGGATGTCGTCATAGGTGATCTGCGCTTGCACAGAAGCTTCTGCGCATGCGTGATCCCGTTGCGAACCGGTAGTAAAGATAAGTAGAACCCACCCCTGATCTGTACATTGGAGAAACAAAACAGCCACTTCACAAACGCATGGCACAACATAGGAGAACAAACCCATCAGGACAAGATTCAGCGGTCCATCTGCATTTGAAAAAACAAACACTGCTCTTTTGAAGACAGCGAAGTCCGTATTCTGGACCGCTGATTTGAAAGAGGGGTCAAAGAGGCCATCTACATTAAGGTGGAACAGCCCTCTCTCAACAGAGGGGGACGGATACGACACCACCTATCTCCTGTTTATAATCCTTTCAGCAGTTCCAAAAAGGCATGAGTTTGATCCAAGTCCCCCTTGCTGATTCCTTAAAAAAAAAAAAAAGTTCCCTCTCTATCCTGTCGCCTGCCTTATGGAACTGCCTTTCCTTGCAGATTCGGACAGTTCCGTTCCTGAAGTCTTTCTATTAGGCTACCAACACCTGACTTCCCACCCCAACCATCTCGGCATCGGGGCCAGGATATGACTAAAGCCTTTCGCGTCTGTCGGATACGTTCATAAGGTATCTGTTCTGCCGGCTTTGATTTGTGCCTTTCGATTGATTCTGCATTATTGATTGCCTATTACGCTTTCTCTTCGCCTTCCCCGGTCTCCGGTTCCTGGGCTGGATGGATAACTGTGTGAAGCAAAGCAGCTAATAAATATTATACGGCCAGCTCAGCCCATTAACTCCAGCGACCCGCTGCTCCCGACAGCTTCTGCCTTTGAATGCAATCAGTCAGTCTGCAAAGGTGCGCCTAGCATCCTTCTGGCGATGCGATGCGATCTGGTCTTTGATCCATCCTGACTTTTCCATCCCATCACAGCAGGGAGGAAGTCCAAATCAGTACCCGGGTACCTTTGAGACCGTCTTCTGCCACCAATAGCCTCCCACCGACCAGTCCGTTCCCACAGAGAGGGTCTCCTCAGGGTGCCATCGGCCAAGTTATGTCGGCTGGCGACACCCAGGGGGAGAGCCTTCTCTGTGGGAGCCCCAGCCCTGTGGAACGAACTGCCCCCGGAAATACGTAAGATCTCCGACCTCCGGGTGTTCCGCTGCGCACTGAAGACCCTGTTGTTCCGCCAGGCAGGGCTGTCAATATAATAATTTTAAATTGGGGTATTTTAATTTTTAGGGTTTTAAATCGGCCAAATCTATTTAATTATTTTAATTTTTAATTATTGTTGTGTCTTGTGTTTTTAAATTGGCTGTACACCGCCCTGAGTCCTTCGGGAGAAGGGCGGTATAGAAATTTAAATTATTAAGATTAAGATTAAGTCAATCAGAAGAGCGCTGGAGGGGACCTCGGAGGTCTTCTAGTCCAACCCCCTGCTTGAGCAGGAGACCCTATTAGACAAAGGTCTGTTCTTAAAAACCTCCAGTGATGAAGCATCCGCAGCTTCTGGAGGCAAGTTGTTCCACTGATTAATTAATAGAACAACAGAGTTGGAGGGGACTTTGGAGGACTTCTTGTCCAACTTGCTGCTCAAGCAGGAGATCCTAAACAATATGGAGCCTGGTGGCGCAGCAGACTAATAGCCTGTTATTAACATTCAGCTGCCTGCAATTACTGCAAGTTCGAATCTCCCCAGGCTCAAGGTTGACTCAGCCTTCCATCCTTTCTAAGGTAGGTTAAATGAGGACCCGGTTTGTGGGGGCAATAAGCTGACTTTGTATAAATATACAAAAGGATGAAGGCTATTGCTTAACGCATTGTAAGCCGCCCTGAGTCTCCGGTGAAGGGCGGCATATAAATCAAATTAAAAAAAAAAAAATTGAGACAACTGGCTGTCTAATCTCTTCTTAAAAACCTCCAGTGATGGAGCGCTTGAAGGCATGCTGGTTCCACTGGTTAATTGTCCTCGCGGTTGGGAAGTTTCTCCTCAATTCCAGGTTGCTTCTCTCTTTGATTAGTTTCCATCCATTGTTTCTTGTTCTGCCTTCAGGTGCTTTGGAGAATAGCTTGACTCCCTCTTCTTTGTGGCAGCCCCTCAAATACTGGAAGACTGCTATCATGTCTCCCCTAGCCCTTCTTTTCTCAACTTTCCTGCAACCGTTCTTCATATGTTTTCGTTTCCGGGCCTTTAATCATCTTAGTTGCTCTTCGCTGCACTATTTCCAAAGTCTCAACATCTTTTTTTGTAATGTGGTGACCAACACTGAATGCAGCAGCGGTAGGTTTCACATATTCTTACCACCGGTTCGTTGCACGCCCGCTTCACGTGTGCGCCTTCCACACATGTGCCCAGCCTTCCGTGTATGCACCCAGCCTTGAAAACGTGGCTAAACAGAATGGTATCACACCAGGGCGGGTGGGCAGGGGCGGGCCCACCCGCAGTCACCGCTACTGGTTCTCCCGAATCGCTCCGAACCGGCTGAATACCACCATTGGAATGCAGTATTCTAAGTGTGGCCTTAAGGTAAAGGTAAAAGTGCTCCTCGCACATATGTGCTAGCCGTTCCCGACTCTAGGGGGCAGTACTCATCTCCGTTTCAAAGCCAAAGAGCCAGGACTGTCCGAAGACGTCTCCATGGTCATGTGGTTGGCATGACTCAACGCCAAAGGCGCACGGAACGCTGTTCCCTTCCCACCAAAGGTGGTCCCTATTTTTCTACTTGCATTTTTTACCTGCTTTCGAACGGCTAGGTTGGCAGAAGCTGGGACAAGTAACGGGAGCTCACCCCATTACACAGCACTAGGGATTCGAACCACTAAACTGCCAACCTTTCGATCGACAAGCTCAGCATCTTAGTCACCGCGTCTCTTGTAAATGTGGCCTTACCAAGGCTTTATAAAGCGGTACTAATACCTCCAGTGATTTTGATTCTATGTTTATACAACCGAGGATTGTATTAGCTTTTTGGGCTGCCGCCGCACATGGCTGGCTCATGTTTTAAGTGATCGTCCACTAAGTCTCCAAGTCATAGCTCTGGCCTTTGATCCATCCTGGCTTTTCCCCCACCTGGAGGCCTCCGTCCAATCCCAGCAGGGAGGAAGTCCAAATTCCCACGCCAGTTCTCCAACGTTTGCTCTGCTTCCTTCTGACCCCACAGCGCCTTCCCTGTGCTTTTTGCGCCAGCTTCAGGAAAGGGGGTAGGGGCGCCCGTTTCCCTTCCTGTCCATCTTCATGATGGATGGTCCTTCTTCTGCCAGCGCACTTCATCAAGGCAATTGAAGAGCTGCGCGAGAGATCCTCGGCGAAGCGAGACGGAGGTGCCTGGCCCAGAATCCTTTTGGCCAGAAGGAAAAGCGAAGGGGAGGGCCAGTCCTTGGGCATCCAGGAGAAGGCATGGGGGGGTGGGGGGGTGGAGGAGGGGCTGGATTTGGCACAGAGAAGCCCACTTTTCACCCTCTTGCATTGACTTGGCTTGGCCAATGACCAGCGGCGGTGAAACAATTCGGCTGTTGTGGAATTTTGCAAGCCCAGGAGATTATTTCTATGCGCGGCGCAGCCTTTGCCAACGTGAGTCTCTTGCCAGAGAGGGGGATTAATTGGGATGTGCGGGAGGGGGGGCTGTTTTCATGTTGGGAGATTCTGAGAAAATAACAACAACTGTCACAACGTTAATAATACAGTCCTTCGCCTCAGAAAGCATCACAGGATCACAGAAACCCAGAATCATGGAATCATAATATTGTAAAGTCACGGAATCGTAGAAACCCAGGATGACAGATTAAAAATCACAGCATCGTAACATCACAGAACCACAGAAGAGAAATAAACTTGGATGGGAGCAAGAAAAGAAGAAAAGAGAGGGAGGGAAGGAGGGGAGGGAGGGAGGGAGGAAGGATGGAAAGGAAAGGAAAGGAAAGGAAAGGAAAGGAAAGGAAAGGAAAGGAAAGGAAAGGAAAGGAAAGGAAAGGGAAAGGAAAGGAAGAAGGAAGGAAGGAAGGGGAGGAGGAGGACAGGGGAGGAGAGGAGAGGAAAGGAAGATGTAAGTAAGAAAGGAAGGATGGAGGGAGGAGTAGGAAAGGAAAGAAGGAAAGGAAAAGAAAAGGGAAGGAATTAGAAGGGAGGGGATGGGAAGGAAAGGAAAGGAAAGGAAAGAAAAGGAAAGGAAAGGAAAGGAAAGGAAGGAAGGAAGGAAGGGATGGAAAGGAAAGGAAAGGAAAGGAAGAATGGAAGGAAGGGAAACAGAAGGGAAGGGAATGAAAGGAAAGGAAAGGAAGAAGGAAGGAGAAAGAAAGGAAAAGAAAGGAAGAAGGAAGGAAGGAAGGAAGGAAGGAAGAGAAGGAAGGAAGGAAGGAAGGAAAAAAAGAAAGAAGAAAGAAGTGATCATCCTCATAGCTGAACCTTAAAGGTGGCCTCCGCTCTTACGACCTTCAGAAAGTCTGCAAAGCCCTTCTGCTTTTCTAGTCCCCACAGAGATGGATGGCTTAGGGCTGCCTATCGGTTTATGCCACGATTATTTAGACATTATATATTAAATGCATCGGATTGTATTGATCCATGCCGGTTCATTCGTTACTGCTGCTTTCCGTGCAAGCTCCTTAAGAATGGCAGGAGCATATATATATATATATATACATGTTATAATTTAACCATAACGTTCGTATTTAAATCAACCCTGAAGCTTCCTTCCAAAGGGCCAGCCGTGACTGAGAGGTCTGCAAACTTTCCAGACTCTCCCCCCCACAATATATTACATATATATATATATATATATATATATATATATATATATATTTATATATATGCATATTCTCTCTAGCCAGGTTTTACCTATGTAAACTTAGTTGTTCTTCAGCCCTAGGTTCTGTGAAATCTCATATATATATATTGTCATCAAGAGGCTCCCTCTTGTAGATAAGATTAGCAGCACAAATCAGGGGTCTTATTACAATTAATAGCAGCTGCAGCTCAAGAGCCATCATTTATTTAGTTTTACGTTTGTGCAAAGGTGCAATGGAAGCTAAGATAAATATTGAGCAGCAGACACGCAAAGAACGTTGATATTTAATCATTCATGGCTTGTAGCGGATAGCAAGGGACCCCGGAGAGTGTGAAAATTCAGGGGGAAAAATAATAATGCAGGGATATTTGGGCCAAATGGGGTCTCCTGCAGGCAACAGAGTTGACAAGTGTCACTTAAAGTAGGGCTTGAGGAACCCTAGAGTTCCCCAAGCTGGGTGACTTTGGGACGATCACTAGGAGACGGTGAGTTCTAGACTTGCTTTAGCTATGAAAGCCAACTGGGTGACTTTGGGCCAATCACTAGGAAATGGTGAGTTCTAGTCCCGCCTTAGACATGAAAACCAGCTGGGTGACTTTGGGCTGATCACCAGGAGATGGTGAGTTCTAGACTTGCTTTTAACTATGAAAGCCAGATAGATGACTTTGGACAATCACTAGGAGATGGTGAGTTCTAGTCCCGCCTTAGACATGAAAACCAGCTGGGTGACTTTGGGCCAATCACCAGGAGATGGTGAGTTCTAGTCCCGCCTTAGACATGAAAGCCAGCTGGGTGACTTTGGGCCAATCACTAGGAGATGGTGAGTTCTAGTCCCGCCTTAGACATGAAAGCCAGCTGGGGTGACTTTGGGCCGATCACCAGGAGATGGTGAGTTCTAGACCTGCTTTAGCTATGAAAGCCAGCTGGATGACTTTGGGCCAATCACTAGGAGACGGTGAGTTCTAGTCCTGCCTCAGTCATGAAAGCTGGGTGACTATGGGCCAATCACCCTCTCACTGCTCAATCCACCTCACATGGTTGTTGTTTTGAAGAAAATAGGACGAGGAAGTAATATTAGGGTTCCCCCAGCTGGGTGACTCTGGGCCGATCACCAGGAGATGGTGAGTTCTAGTCCTGCCTTAGGGATGAAAGCCAGTTGGGTGACTTTAGGCAACCACCAGGAAACAGGGAGTTCTAGTTCCATCTTAGTCATAAAAACTAGTTGGGTGACTTTGGGCCAATCACCAGGAGGCGGTGAATTCTAGTGTTGCCTTAGACACGATAACCAGTTCGGTGACTTTGGCCCAATCACCAGGAGATGGTGAGTTCTAGTTCCATCTTAGCCATGGAAAGCTGCTCGGGTGACTTGCCCAACCCACCTCACAGGCAGGGCCGGATTTTCCTATAGGCTAACTAGGCTTCAGCCTAGGGCCTCAAGATCAAGAGGGGCCTCAAGATCAAGAGGGGCCTACATTCAAATTGTTAGCAAAATTAAAATTACACTTTCACTATAGGTGAAAGGGCCTCATAAGTGGAATAGCCTAGGGCCTCTTTTCATCTAAATCCGGCCCTGCTCACAGGGTTATGATGGGGAAAATAGAAGGCGAAAGGAGTATTCGATAAATTCACTGCCTTCAATTATTTATGAAAATAATAAAGGCGGGATTTAAAAAAATTTTCTTTTAAAAAAAAACGGATTCAAACGCAAAGCGGTCCAACTGCAAATTGAATCCAGTTGTTATCATCGTGTTGCCCCTTCGGTGAACATCCCCACATTTGATGCCAGACACAATATCTAACAACGTCTTCTGAATCCTTCCTTCTTCTCTTCTATTAAGAAAACACAACATCCTTTGCTTTTGATTCTCCGAGCTTGGAGAATTGCAATCCGTGGCTCGTTTCATCCTCCTTTTAACACACTGCTAATTTGGGCCGAACGAACGTCCTGTCTATCCCATTCTATTTCTCAGTGCTAGTTCTTTTCCTTATATTTAAATTTTTATTGGTTTTTTTATAAAAAAAATAATCACCCAAAAAATAAATAAATAAACAAACAGGCTTCTCGGCTTTTTAGTTAAGATCCAGATCTGTTGTTATCCATTTCGTTTCATTCTTCTTATTTTAGAGCTGCTATTTTGGGTGGCATTCTGTGTTTTTCAGACCAGCAGACATTTCTCCATTAGTTCTCTTTATGGTCAGAAAAGTCAAGATGGCGGCCACAGTGGCATGAGTGAACCTGAGGTATTTTTTTGTATCTTCTGTTTGACCATGTCCTGCAGTGCCTCTGTGCTGAGGTAGATATTTCTCTCAAACCATCCTCTAAACTGCGCCTCTCAATCTCAGCAGCTTGAAGATGTGTGGACTTCAAGTCCCAGAATTCTCCAGGCAGTATACTGATTGGGGAATTCTGGGACTTGAAGTCCTCAGATCTTGTTGGGGAAATCTGAGATATCTGACTGGGGAATTCTGGGGCTTGAAGTACTCATATCTCGCTAGGGAATTCTGGGATATCTGGCTTGGGGGAATTCTGGGGCTTGAAGTCCTCATATCTGGCTGGGGAATTCTGGGATATCTGACTGGGGAATTCTGAGACTTGAAGTCCTCAGATCTGATTGGGGAATTCTGGAATATCTTGCTGGGGAATTTTGGGACTTGAAGTCTTCATATCTGACTGGGGAATTCTGGGACTTGAAGTCCTCAGATCTGATTGGGGAATTCTGGAATATCTTGCTGGGGAATTCTGGGAACTCGAAGTCTTCATATCTGGCTGGGGAATTCTGGGATATCTGGCTTGGGGGAATTCTGGGGCTTGAAGTCCTCATACCTGGCCGTGGGAATTCTGGGATATCTGGGGACTTCTGGGACTTGAAGTCCTCATATCTGGCTAGGGAATTCTGGAACATCTGGCTAGGGAATTCTGGTGCTTGAAGTCCTCATATCTGGCTGGGGAATTCTGGGATATCTGGGGAATTCTGGGACTTGAAGTCCTCATATCTGGCTAGGGAATTCTGGGACATCTGGCTAGGGAATTCTGGTGCTTGAAGTCCTCATATCTGGCTGGGGAATTCTGGGATATCTGGCTAGGGAATTCTGGGACTTGAAGTCCTCATATCTGGCTAGGGAATTCTGGGACATCTGGCTAGGGAATTCTGGTGCTTGAAGTCCTCATATCTGGCTGGGGAATTCTGGGATATCTGGGGAATTCTGGGACTTGAAGTCCTCATATCTGGCTAGGGAATTCTGGGACATCTGGTTGGGGAATTCTGGGGCTTGAAGTCCTCCTATCTAATTACGGACATGATTTTTTTTTAACCTGGCACCTTTAAAAAAAAAATTTTTTTTTTTATCGGTACATTTCTGTCGCTATGCTTGCTAACCACCCGGAGTGATTTGATTAAGGTGGGCGGTCAAATCAATTTTGTCTCGTAGATAAACAAGCAAACAAAGAAAGCTAAATTATACCCTGCCACAATCTCTGACAAACTCTGGCAGGGTATTCAAAATAAAATAAATAAAATAAAATGCCACAATTCTGTTGAAAACTCATATAAATAATAACAAGCCACGATTTAAAAAAAAAAGGAAAAGAAAAGAGGTACATTGCATTAACACAATCCCTATGTTGAACAATGTTCTGCTTCTGTCCGATTGTCACATCGGCAGCCATTTGTCTCTAATTGTATAGGGCCCCCTGCTTGATGAGGGTTGGACTGGATGACCTCTAAGGTCCCTTCTAGCTCTATTCTGGCATTGATTGGTTTTTTAAGAAGCATCTGGACCAGTGGTGAAATGTAAAATTTGTTACTACAGGTTCTGTGGGCGGGGCTTGGTGTGTGTGTAGGGGGGGTAATATGACTGAGTGGGTGTGGCCAACTGTTTTTTTTTTTTTAAACTTTTAAAACCATTTTTTCTACAACCTCTTCGGCTGAAGAGGTTGTAAAAATAAATGCTTTTTAAAAGCCTCTGACGATCCCAGCTGATTTGCCTGATCGGCAGAGGCTTTCTTTTTTCTTTTTTAAAGCCTCTGATGATCCCAACTAACTTTCCTGACCGGCAGAGGCTTTCTTTTTTCTTTTTAAGCCTCTGACGATCCCAGATGACTTGCCTGACCGGCAGAGGCTTTCTTTTATTTTTTTAAAGCCTCTGACAATCCCAGCTGACTTGCCTGATCGGCAGAGGCTTTCTTTCTTTTTTTTTTTTAAAGCCTCTGACGATCCCAGCTGACTTGCCTGATCGGCAGAGGTTTTCTTTCTTTTTTTTTAAAGCCTCTGACGAGCCCAGCTGACTTGCCTGATCGGCAGAGGCTTTCTTTCTTTTTTCTTTTTAAGCCTCTGATGATCCCAGCTGACCCACGCAATCATCAGAGGCTTTTTTTTTTAACCTTTAAAAGCATTTTTTTTTGGCCAAAGAGGTTGTAGAAAAAATGCTTTTAAAAATAAAAAAAAAAAGCCTCTGATGATTGCGCAGCTCAGCTGGGCAATGGGGGAGGGGGCAGGGATTTTTGCTACTGGTTCTCTGAACCAGCTGCCTCCATCGCTACTGGATCGGGCGATCCGGTCTAAACCGGGAGCATTTCACCCCTGGACTAGACATACACTTGTCTGAAATGGTCTAAGGGCGTGATGGAGAACCTATGGCAGGTGTGCCAGAGGTGGCATGCAGAGCCAGCTGCTCTTCTGGTTTCCTGCGTGCACATGCACGCCACCTGGCTAGTCTTCACGGACGACAGAATGCTTGAAAATAGCCAGAAAAACAGCCAGAAAACAGGCTGTTTTCAAGCCATTTTCCGGCTCTTTGGGGGGCATTTTTCAGGCGAAATCCAGCCTGAAAACGGCCCCAAAAACGGCCTGAAAATGACCCAAAAAACGGCCAAAAATGCCCAAAAAGCATGCATGTGCATGCCGACCAGCTGGACTTCCGGTTCCCGGCACTCTGGCCTGCACACATGCACACACATGCACGCATGTTCCGGTTTGGGCAAGGTTACTGGTCTAAAGCAGGGGTGAAATGTTCCCAGTTCGGACCGGATTGCCTGATCCGGTAGCAATGGCGGCCGGTGGTTTGGAGAACCAGTAGCAAAAATCCTTGCGCCCCCACCCCCACCATGCCCAGCTGAGCCGCATGATCATCAGAGGCTATTTTTTTAACTTTTAAAAGCATTTTTTCTACAACCTCTTCCAATGAAAAAACGCTTTTAAAAGTAAAAAAAAAAAGCCTCTGATGATCGCGCGGCTCAGCTGGGATCGTCAGAGGCTCTTCAAAGCATTTTTTTCTGCAACCTCTTAGCCGAAGAGAGGGGGAAAATAATGCTTTGAAAAGTCTCTGACGATCTCAGCTGAATTGCCTGATCGGCAGAGGCTTTTCAAAGCATTAGAAAAAATGCTTTGAAAAGTTAAAAAAAAAAGCCTCTGATGATCGCATGGCTCAGCTGGGATCATCAGAGGCTTTTCAACCTCGTGGCCAAAGAGGTGGTAAAAAAAATGCTTTGAAAAGCCTCTGACGATCCCAGCTGAGTTGCCTGATCGGCAGAGAGGCTTTTCAAAGCATTTTTTAAAAAGCCTCTCTGACGATCCCAGCTGAGTTGCCTGATCTGCAGAGGCTTTCCAAAGCATTAGAAAAAATGCTTTGAAAAGTAAAAAAAAAAAAAAAAGCCTCTGATGATCGTGCGGCTCAGCTGGGATCGTCAGAGGCTTTTCAAAGCATTTTTTTCTGCAACCTCTTGGCCGAAGAGGTGGTTAAAAAAAATGCTTTGAAAAGTCTCTGACGATCCCAACTGAGTTGCCTGATCGTCAGAGAGGCTTTTCAAAGCATTTTTTAAAAAGCCTCTCTGACGATCCCAGCTGAGTTGCCTGATCTGCAGAGGCTTTCCAAAGCATTAGAAAAAATGCTTTGAAAAGTAAAAAAAAAAAAAAAAAAAGCCTCTGATGATCGCGCGGCTCAGCTGGGATCGTCAGAGGCTTTTCAAAGCATTTTTTTCTGCAACCTCTTGGCCGAAGAGGTGGTTGAAAAAAAATGCTTTGAAAAATGCTCTGACGATCCCAGCTGAGTTGCCTGATCGGCCGAGAGGCTTTTCAAAGCATTAGAAAAAATGCTTTGAAAAGTTTAAAAAAAAAAAAAAAGTTGGCCACGCCCACCCAGTCACATTACCCTCCCCCCACCAAGCCACGCCCACAGAACCGGTAGTAACACATTTTACATTTCACCCCTGGACTAAGGTCTCCTGCTTGGACTAGAAGACCTCCAAGGTCCCTTCCAGCTCCATATCTGACTGATTGCTAGCTTGAAGCGGTTCTCCTCACGAACTGGGAGAAAGGTCACACCCTTCGTGTTATCAGCCGCCGACCGCCGACGCTCAATTAAGCAGTTTGGCTAATTAGCGAAGGAAACTGTCGGCTGTGTTTAATCCTCTTGATCCGCCAACCGGATCTGTCAGCAGTTGTCGGAGCCCTTTTATCGCCTGCTTTGTCAATGTCCCCATCCAGGGATGACAACCCGAAACCGCAGCCGCGCGAGATGGAATTGCAAACCGTAATCAGATCTCAGGGTTTCCTTAAGCCGGTTTTTGTACAAAGCAGAACGGCTGTTTTACAGGTTGCGACGTAAGTAAAGGAGCCGGGAGAAGTTATGGCGCTTCGCGGCAAGAAGGAAAACACAGGTAGTCCTCGACTTACGACCGTAATTGAGCCCCAACGTTCCTGTTGCTAAGCGAAACTTTGCCTGCGTGAGCTTTGCCCCGTTCTACGACCGTTCTTCTGGCCGCCGTTGTTCAGCGAATCCCGGCGGCCGTTAAATTAGTCACACGGTTGTGAAGTGAACCTGGCTTCGCCGTGGATCACCTGGGCTCATCGGAAGGTCGCAAAACGGGATTGCGTGACCGTGGGGATGCGGCGACAGGCATAAATATGAGCTCGGTCGCCAAGTGTGAGACTTGGGATCACGTGCTGCGACGGTCGTCAGGGGGGAAACACGGTCGTTGAGTCGCTTTTTTTCGGTGCAGTTCTAACTTTGGACGGTCGCTAAATGAACGGTTGTAAGTCAAGGGCAAATTGGCAGGATGGATAGGATTCGAAGGGGTAAGTTGTCGCCTTACAACAGTCCAGATCCTTCCCGTGGGTGGGGGGGCTTAAATCTGGCCTGGCCGCAGTGCTTCTGGCAGCCAAAATGGGGCATGGGGGGGGCATGTGTGTGCCCCCCCCGCACCCTGTTTTCAGCCTGGATGGCCTCCTGCAGCACCCTGCCAGCCGAAACGGGGCACATGGCGAGGAGGTACTGCAGGAGGCCGTCCAGGCTGAAAACGGGGCCCAGAGAGGCCACAAATAGCCCCCCATGCCCCGTTTTGCCAATGGGGGGCACTGCGGGCTGGTCCTTTGTTATTTCCAGGCCAGCCCCATTGGTTAGATTTAAGCCCCCTGCGGTCCAGATCCAGCCAATGGGCCTTGAGTTTGACACCCCTGGACCAATGGTGAAATCCAAATTTTTTTTACTACCGGTTCTGTGGGCGTGGCTTGGTGGGCATGGTGGGCATGGTGTGGCTTGGTAGGCGTGGCAGGGGAAAGATACTGCAAAATCTCCATTCCCACCCACTCTAGGGGAAGGATACTGCAAAATCCCCATTCCCACCCACTCTAGGGGAAGGATACTGCAAAATCTCCATTCCCACCCCACTCTGGGGCCAGCCAGAGGTGGTATTTGCCGGTTCTCCGAACTACTCAAACTTTCCGCTACCGGTTCTCTAAACTGCTCAAAATTTCTGCTACCAGTTCGCCAGAACCTGCTGGATTTCACCCCTGCCCTGGACTAGAAGATTTTGAAGGTCCCTTCCATCTCTATTCTAAGTGATTGATGGATGGACATGATAGCAGTATTCCAGTATTATCTGAGGGGCTGCCACAAAGAAGAGGGGGGTCAATTTATTTTCCAGAGCACCTGAAGGCAGGACAAAAAGCAACGGATGGAAACTAAACAAGGAGAGAAGCAACCTGGAATTAAGGAGAAAATTCCTAAGAGTGAGGGCAATTAACCAGTGGAACTGCCTGCCTCCAGAAGTTGCAGGTGCTCCATCACTGAAGGTTTTTAAGAAGAGACTGGACAGTGATCTGTCTGAAATGGTATAGCATCTCCTGTTTGAACAGGGGGTTGGACTAGAACAGCGGTCACCAACTGGTGGTCCGTGGAACACTGGTGGTCCGCGAGAAAATTTTGGTGGTCCGCAGAAAAATTATTTGCATTTTTTTATATTGCCCTAAATCAGGGGTCCTCAAACTACGGCCCCTGGGCTGGATACGTGCAATGAACGTTTGTGTTGCTGCAGAGAGTCTCCCCCTTTGGGGTCTTTTTGTGTGGGTCAGAGGGGGGGAGAAATTCTGACTTGGGGTCTGCTTCGGCCTCCTGGTGCAAGGCTGGTGGCGAAGAGTGGGAGGGAGGGAGAAAGAGAGGGGAGGGAGGGAGAGAGGGAGGAAGAGAGAGGGTGGGAGGGAGAAGAAGAGACAGAAAAAGGGAGGGAGGGAGACAGACAGAAGAGAGAGAGGGAGGGAGAAAGGGAGATAGAAGAAAAGAGAGGGAGGGAGAAGAGAGAGGAGGGGGAGAGAGGGGGGAGAGAGGGAGGGAGAGAGGGAGAGGATGGGAGAGAGAGAAAGGGAGGGAGAGAGGGCGGAAGAGAGAGGGAGGGAGGGAGAAGAAGAGAGAGGGCGGGGGAGGGAGGGGGAGAGGAAGGAAGGGAGAGAGAAGAGAGGGAGGAAAAGAGAGAGGGGGAGGGAGGGAGAAGAAGAGAGAGAGTGAGGGAGGACAGAGAGAGAGGGAGAGAAAGAGAAAGAGAGGGAGGGAGAGAGGGAGGGAGGGAGAGGATGGAAGAGGGAGGGAGAGGGAGGGAGAGACGAAGGGAGGAAGAGAGGGGGGGAGGGAGAGAGGGAGAGGGGGGAGAGAGGAGGAGAGGGAGGAAAGGAGAGAGAAGAGAGAGGGAGGAAAAGAAAGAGGGGGAGGGAGGGAGAAGAAGAGACAGAGAGGAAGGGAGGGAGGAGAGAGAGAGAGGGAGGGAGAGAGGGAGAGGATGGGAGAGAGAGAAAGAGAAGAAGAGAGAGGGAGGGAGAAGAAGAGAGAGGGAGGGAGAGAGAGAGGGAGAGGATGGGAGAGAGAGAAAGAGAAGAAGAGAGAGAGGGAGGGAGAAGAAGAGAGAGAGGGGGGGAGAGAGGTGGGAGAGGGAGGAAGGGAGAGAAGAGAGAGGGAGGAAAAGAGAGAGGGAGGGAGGGAGAAGAAAAGACAGAGAAGAAGGGAGGGAGGAGAGAGAGAGAGGGAGAGAGAGGGAGGGAGGGAGGGAGACAGAGAGCAAGTGAGTGAGCAAAAGGCAGGGCGGAATAATTGTGCTGGGCGCTGGCCGTCTCGGTGACAAAGCTCCCATCCAGAGCTCAACCTTTGTCTCCTCTCCCAAATGTTCCTTTCAAAGTCGAGCCTCTTTTTAATTATCAGCCGCCAAAAGGGTGAGGCCCTTCCATGCAGAAGCCGGGAGGAGGCGAGAGGGAGGGGAGCCCGTAGCGCCCGAGGCTGATGACCCCTCCTGTCCTCTGCCGTTTCCCTGCCTCCCCCCCCCCGCTTTCCATCAGAAAACCCAAGAAAGAAGGGGACCCAAAGATCAAAACAGGAAAAAGGACATTAAAATGAAAAACAATTTGCAAGGCTAAGAAAACTCCGATCTCCTGTTTGCAGCCATCGCCGTGAGACGGTTCGGCTTGTTCCACAGAATTCTTTTTACGACTGTCTTGATCACAGGCGGTCCTTGATTTGCAACCGCTGTCGGGATCAGAATGTCTGTGGCTAAGCAAGACGGTTGTTAAGTGAATCGCGCCTCGCGCAATCCCCTCTTTTTGGCGACCTTCGGACAAGCCAAGTCAACAGCGACACCCGATTCACTTAATAACCCAGGGGTGTCAAACTCAATTTCATTCAGGGCTGTGGTTGACCTCGGGGGGGGGGGAAAGGGGGGGGCTGGGTGGCTGTGGCCGACTGGGTGGCATGTTTCCTCTTTGCACTGGGTAGACCGGGCCAAAGCCACGCAGGCCGGCCCCTTAGAATAGAATAGAATAGAATAGAATAGAATAGAATAGAATAGAATAGAATAGAATAGAATAGAATAGAATAGAATTACAGAATAGAAAATAGAATAGAATAGAAAATAGAATAGAATTACAGAATAGAAAATAGAGTAGAATAGAAAATAGAATAGAATAGAATTACAGAATAGAAAATAGAATAGAATAGAAAATAGAATAGAATAGAATTACAGAATAGAAAATAGAATAGAATAGAATAGAAAATAGAATAGAATAGAATTACAGAATAAAAAATAGAATAGAAAATAGAATAGAATAGAAAATAGAATAGAATAGAATTACAGAATAGAAAATAGAATAGAATAGAAAATAGAATAGAATAGAATTACAGAATAGAAAATAGAATAGAATAGAATAGAAAATAGAATAGAATAGAATTACAGAATAAAAAATAGAATAGAAAATAGAATAGAATAGAAAATAGAATAGAATAGAATTACAGAATAGAAAATAGAATAGAATTACAGAATAGAATAGAATAGAAAATAGAACAGAACAGAACAGAACAGAACAGAACAGAACAGAACAGAACAGAACAGAACAGAATAGAAAACTCACTTTAACAACCGTTGCGTTTAGCAAGAGGAATTTTGTGGCTCAATTGTGGGTCGTAAGTCGAGGACCGTCTGTCCCGAAATTGGATTGTTGCCACTGCCATTTTGACTTTTTTGCCCTCCCTGGGGAGATGCTCCAGGGAGGAGGCAAGTTCTAGATGGCCTCGTTTCTCCTTCCTCCAAGTCTTCTCCCCCCCGCTTTTTTAATTTTTTCATTAGCAGCGTCTCCCTGATGCTGTTTGGCCGGGCTCTGAAGAAGAAGAAGAAGAGACGATTTTTATGATGTTTTTACTTCCTTCTCCATCCCTCTCCGGGAATCTTTTCCGGCGTTGCGTTCGCTTAGTGTCAGTGTTGTCAGAGGGAATTTCACGGGCCTAATTAAAGCCGCCGAGCGCGGGTTTGCCGCGGTTCCCTGGGGAAGCCTCCCACCTTCTCCTGTCAAAATCACGGCGATAAAACAACATTACGGCAAAAGCGACAAACTTGACAGTGTGACGGGGCTGCGAACGGCAGATGTTTTCCCCTCAGGGAAGAAAATAATTTTGCCAAAGTTACAATGCCAGCGGCTGGAGCTCACACGAAGGGCCGAGGCAGTGGGACCCGGCCGAGGAGGTCATCTCGGCCATTGGGGGTCTGTGTTCGAATCTCGGGAGCCATGGAGATACGGCTGTCGCGGGCACGGCCCTTCATGCCATCAGATCTGTAGAAGAATTCATCTTATCCCACTTTGTTTTACATGTAACTCAAGGCGCTGAACGAAGTTAATATTACTAATATTTTCTTCAAAAAAACCCCCAACCCTGTGAGGTGGGCTGGGCTGTGAGGGAGTGATTGGCCCAGAGTCACCCAGCCAGCTTTCATGGCTAAGGTGGGACTAGAACTCACCGTCTCCTGTAATTTAATGATCTTAAATCGAGTCACCCAAGAATACCTACATACCGAGACCCACACTTCCCCTTCCCGCCATTATCCCTTGCATTGTTAGAGATGCCACCCCCTCCCCCCTTCACGGCCTTTTTCTGTTGCTCCCCTCTTTTATTTTATTTTATTTTATTTTATTTTATTTTATTTTATTTTATTTTATTTTATTTTATTTTATTTTATTTTATTTTATTTATTTTATTTTATTTTATTATTTTATTTTATTATTTTATTTTATTTTATTATTTTATTTTATTTTATTTTATATTTTATTTTATTTTATTATTTTATTATTTTATTTTATTTTATTATTTTATTTTATTTTATATTTTATTTTATATTTTATTTTATTTTATTTTATTTTTTATTATTATTATTTTTTAATTTGATTTATATGCCGCCCTTCTCTGGAGACTCAGGGCGGCTTACAATGCGTTAAGCAATAGCCTTCATACTTTTTGTATATTTTATACAAAGTCAGCTTATTGCCCCCACAAACTGGGTCCTCAATTTACCCTCCTTAGAAAGGATGGAAGGCTGAGTTGACCTTGAGCCTGGGGAGATTCGAACTTATTTTAATTGCAGACAGCTGGTGTTAAATTACAGAGCTCTGTCTGTTGAGCTATCCAGGCTCAAGAGGCTTATTTTATTTTATTTTATTTTATTTTATTTTATTTTATTTTATTTTATTTTATTTTATTTTATTTATTTTATTTTATTTTATTTTATTTTATTTTATTTTATTTTATTTTATTTTATTTTATTTTATTGTTTTGTTTTATTTATTCTGTCATGGTTGTGTAGTATATATTGGAGGGTGTGGCCCTTTGAAATGCAACGAAATTTCATTTTAATCTATGCTGATGAGTGTACATTCAAAGTGACAATAAAATTATTATTCTATTCTATTCTATTCTATTCTATTCTATTCTATTCTATTCTATTCTATTCTATTCTACTCTACTCTACTCTACTCTACTCTACTCTGTAATTCTCTTCTATTCTATAAATCTATTGTATTGTATTGTATTGTATTATTCTATTCTATTCTGTAATTCTCTCTTCTCTTCTCTTCTCTTCTCTTCTCTTCTCTTCTCTTCTCTTCTCTTCTCTTCTCTTCTCTTCTCTTCTCTTCTCTTCCCCAATTCTCTTCTCCAATTCTCTTCTGTAATTCTATTGCATTGCATTGCATTGCATTGCATTGTATTCTCCTCTCCTCTCTCTCCTCTCCTCCAATTCTCTTCTATAATTCTATTGCATTGCATTGCATTGCATTCTCTTCTCCTCTCCTCTCCTCTCCTCTCCTCTCCTCTCCTCTCCTCTCCTCTCCTCTCCTCTCCTCTCCTCTCTCCTCTCCTCCAATTCTCTTCTATAATTCTATTGCATTGCATTGCATTGTATTCTCCTCTCCTCTCCTCTCTCCTCTTCTCCAATTCTCTTCTGTAATTCTATTGCATTGCATTGCATTCTCCTCTCCTCCCCTCCCCTCCCCTCTCCCCTCCCCTCCCCTCCCCTCCTCTCTTCTCCAATTCTCTTCTGTAATTGAATTGTATTGTATTGTATTGTATTGTATGTATCCTATCCTATCCTATCCTATCCTATCCTATCCTATCCTATCCTATCCTATCCTATCCTATCCTATCCTATCCTATCCTATCCTGTATTTCTCTTCTCTTCTCTTCTCTTCTCTTCTCTTCTCTTCTCTTCTCTTCTCTTCTCTTCTCTTCTCTTCTCTTCTCTTCTCTTCTCTTCTCCTCTTCTCTCTTCTCTTCTCTTCTCTCCTCTCCTCTTCTCTCCTCTCCCTGGCATCCATTTCGGGGGTTGGGGGTGGGGGTAGAAAAAGGGAGGATTTGTGGGAAAGCAGAGAAGACGCTGGGGTGGGGGGGGGAAAGAGAAGCAGGAGGAGGAAGCAGGCCTCCCTTTCTTTCTCCACCCCTCCCAACTCACAGGAGCCCCCCTCCCCCTCCAGGCCCATCTTCAGCTCCAGCTGCCGGTCCTGGAAACGAAGCCTTAATGATGCCCGGAGGGGCCTCTGCTCAGCCTCTGCTGCGTGTGTCTCCGGTGTGGCGGTGTGGCATTGTCGAGCTGAGGCGGCACAAATGCTGCTGTGTGCCACTAGGTAGCTGGGGGGCTCTTTGACCTCAAGCAGCCCTTTGGAGGGGATGGGCAGCTTTCTCCATCCTTCTCCCTGTTCTTCCCGCCCCCCCCCCAGAAAAAACAGCTCAGAGGGCATGGAGTGGGGTGGTGGTGGAAGCATTTACAGTTATCCTCATTTAAGCCGAAGAGCGAGGCAAGAAGTCCTCCACTTACGACTGCAATTGAGCCCCCAATGTCTGTTGCTGAGCGAGACGTTTGTTAAGACGTGGGAAAATCCTGCTTTGTCATCCATTTGTCCTTTCTCCTTTTCTTCCTCCCCTCTATTTTTTTTCTCCCTTCCTTCCTCCTTTCTTCCCATTCTCTCCCCTTTCCCCTTTTTCTCACTTCTTTCGTTCTTTCCGCCCTCTCCTCCCTTCCTTCTTTTCCTTCCTTCCTCCCTTCCTCCCTCCTTTCTTCCCATTCTGTCCCCTTTTTCTTCTTCCTTCCTTCTTCCCTTTCTCTCCCTCCCTCCCTTTTCCTTTCTTCCTTTCTTCCTTCTTTCCTTCCTTCCTGCCTGCCTGGCCGCCTCCCTCCCTCCCTTTATTCCTTCTTTCATCCTTTGCTATCCCTCCATCTTCTTTCCTTCTTTCTTTCCTTGTTTTCTTCCTTCCTTCCTCCCTCCCTCCCTTCTTCACCTTCCTTCCTTCTTCCCTTCTTTCCTTTCTTCCTTGGTTCCTCTCTACCTGCCTGGCTGCTCCTTCTCACTCTTCTTTCCTCCTCCCTCCCTCCCTTTCTTTCCTCCCTCCCTCCCTCCTTCCTTCTTTCCATCCATCCATCTCTGTCCCATCTTCCTTCCTTCCTTCCTTCCTTCCTCCCTCCTTTCTTCCCATTCTCTCCCCTTTTTCTTCTTCCTTCCTTCTTCCCTTTCTCTCCCTCCCTCCCTTTTCCTTCCTTTCTTCCTTCTTTCCTTCCTTCCTGCCTGCCTGCCTGGCCGCCTCCCTCCCTCCCTTTATTCCTTCTTTCATCCTTTGCTATCCCTCCATCTTCTTTCCTTCTTTCTTTCCTTGTTTTCTTCCTTCCCTCCTCCCTCCCTCCCTTCTTCACCTTCCTCCCTTCTTCCCTTCTTTCCTTTCTTCCTTGGTTCCTCTCTACCTGCCTGGCTGCTCCTTCTCACTCTTCTTTCCTCCTCCCTCCCTCCCTTTCTTTCCTCCCTCCCTCCCTCCTTCCTTCTTTCCATCCATCCATCTCTGTCCCATCTTCCTTCCTTCCTTCCTTCCTTCCTTCCTTCCTTCCTTCCTTCCTTCCTTCCTTCCTTCCTCCCTCCTTTCTTCCCATTCTCTCCCCTTTTTCTTCTTCCTTCCTTCTTCCCTTTCTCTCCCTCCCTCCCTTTTCCTTCCTTTCTTCTTTCTTTCCTTCCTTCCTTCCTTCCTGCCTGCCTGGCCGCCTCCCTCCCTCCCTTTATTCCTCCCTTCATCCCTTTGCTATCCCTCCCCCCCATCTTCCTTCCTTCCTTCTTTCCTTGTTTTCTTCCTTCCCTCCTCCCTCCCTCCCTTCTTCACCTTCCTTCCTTCTTCCCTTCTTTCCTTTCTTCCTTGGTTCCTCTCTACCTGCCTGGCTACTCCTTCCCACTCTTCTTTCCTCCTCCCTCCCTCCCTCTTTCTTTCTTTCTTTCTTTCTTTCTTTCTTTCTTTCTTTCTTTCTTTTCTTTTCTTTTCTTTTCTTTTCTTTTCTTTTATTGGATTTATATACCGCCCTACTCCTGAAGGACTCAGGGCGGTGAACAGCCACAGAATAAAACACATAAATACAAAAATTTAAATAGAATAAAAACGAATTAAATAATTTGGCTGAGACAAATTTAAGATACCCAATAATTTAAAAACAAATTAAAATTCCTTCCATCCATCCATTTCTGTCCCATCTTCCTTCCTTCCTTCCTTCCTTCCTTCCTTCCTTCCTTCCTTCCTTCCTTCCTTCCTTCCTTCCTTCCTTCCTTCCCTTCCCTTCCCTTCCCTCCTTCCTTCCTTCCTTCCCTTCCCTTCCTTCCTTCCTTCCTTCCTTCCTTCCTTCCTTCCTTCCTTCCTTCCTTCCTTCCTTCCTTCCCTCCTTCTCTGTCCCATCTTCCTTCCTTCCTCCCTCCCTCCCACCCTTCCTCATTTCCCTTCCTGCTTTCATCACCCACCCTTTTCCTCCCTCGTCCTCCATGGGGACTCCACTGTCTGACAGGACGGACGGGAGAGGGAAGGGGGAGAGCCGGGGAGGGGGAGAGCCGGGGAGGGGTGGGCCCCTCCTGAATCCGTATTAACACGCCTCTTGGATGAATTATTTATAAAACAGGTGACCTCATTCATTCAGCCTGATTACACGGGGTGTCACTCCAATTATGGCAGGAGCCTTCAAAGGACCGATGGGAGGCTCAGCCGAGGCATGCTCTGTGTTTGTGTATATGTGTATGTGTCACATTGTCTATGTGTGTGTGTGTGTGAGAGAGAGAGAGAGAGAGAGATTGTGTGTGTCTGTGTGTGTTGTTAGGAAGACTTCAGTGGAACGTGTCACTTTGCCGGATCAGCGGCACGAAGTGGCTTCTTGGTTTCCTCCATAATTAAACGCCACGCTCGCCTGGCCTCCTTGCCTCGGTTTCTCCTTTGTCGTTTGTGTCACCGTGCAGTTAATGATCCACCTTTGTTCCAGATCACAAGCAAACAGGCACGCCCTCACGCGCCCTGCTGACTTCGCCCTTCTTGGTGAGATTTTCTTCGCAGCGCTGCAGGTCTGATGCGCCATTCCCACCTTCGCTCTCTGATCTATGGACTAGAGATTGCTTGGTGGTCTCCCCTCCACAGGATCTTCAAGCCTTTTCCTAAGCTTGGCTCAGGTCAGGGGTTTCAAACTCAAGGCCCACGGGCTGGATACCGAGGGGCCGGCCTGGAAACAGCAAAGGACCAGCTTTGCTGGAGCTCAGGGGAGAGACACTGGCAGTGGCTCGGTTAAACATTTGGTTGCTTGACCCAAAAAGAATAGAATAGAATAGAATAGAATAGAATAGAATAGAATAGAATAGAATAGAATAGAATAGAATAGAATAGAATAGAATAGAATAGAAAATATGGAATGGAATGGAATGGAATGGAATGGGATAGGATAGGATAGGATAGGATAGGATAGGATAGGATAGGATAGGATAGGATAGGATAGGATAGGATAGGATAGAAAATATGGAATGGAATGGAATAGAATAGAATAGAATAGAATAGAATAGAATAGAATAGAATAGAATAGAATAGAATAGAATAGAATAGAACAACAGAGTTGGAAGGGACCTTGGAGGTCTTCTAGTCCAACCCCCTGCTTAGGCAGGAAACCCTACCCCACTTCAGATTATCCAACATCTTAAAAACTTCCAGTATTGGAGCATTTATAACTTCTGGTGGCAAGTTGTTCCACTGATTAATTGTTCTAACTGTTGTCAAGAAATTTCTCCTTAGTTCTAAGTTGCTTCTCTCCTGGGTTAGTTTCCATCCGTTGCTTCTCCCTCTCTCTCTGTATCTCTTTATGTCTCTCTCTCTCCCCCTCTCTCTGTATCTCGCTGTCTCTGCCCTGGTCGCTTCTCCATCCCCCGCCGCCATCCTTATCTTCTCAGGCCAGGCGAGGAGTGACTGGGAGGGGAAGGCGAAGGGCGGGGCCAGCCAGTGGTGGGATCACCTGACAGGGAGCCACAGCAGAGGGCCCAAAGAGCCGCATACGGCTCCAGAGCCACAGGTTGCTGACCCCTGATCTAATAAAATGTGGATTTTTTTCCCCCTAAATCCACATTATTGTCTGGAAATACCCCATGCCATCCAAACCTCAGCTCACAGGTTTCTACCTCGAAAACGTCTTTTGTTTCTCGGCAAGACCCGTTTTCCTTCATCCAAACCAAACAACAAAGCTGCCAAATACAACTTCACACCCGCTCTTCTTTTTTTATTCCTTTGCATCTGGCAACACCTCATATTTAACGTCAGATTTTTCCACCACCACCACCTCCTCTTGCCGTGCAAATTTAAATCTATCTTTTTTTTTTTTGCCCTCGCTTCAATAGCACATCATGAACACCAGTTGTCAAAACAGGTATTGTCTGAAATGAAAACACCGTTCTAGGCAAAACATTCATTTGTGGAAAATCCTCCCTAAGAGCGACAATTTTAATCCCCCCCCCCCATCTTATCATGTCCTTCTTCATTTCATTCCACGTCTTAGCATAATTACCTGAAAATAACATACGTATACAAATCATTTACTTTCCCTGCCCTTAAAAACCAGTTTTATCCATTGGTTCTGTCCAGTGGGAAAATCTAAAATTTGTTACTACCGGTTCTGTGGGCGTGGCTTGGCGGGGGGGGGCAGGGTAATGTGACTGGGTGGGCGTGGCCAATTTTTTTTTTTTTACTTTTAAAACCATTTTTTCTACAACCTCTTCGGCGAAGAGGTTGTAAAAAAATGCTTTCAAAAGCCTCTGACGATCCCAGCTGAGTTGCCTGATTGGCAGAGGCTTTTTTTTTCTTTTAAATGCCTCTGACGATCAGGCAACTCAGCTTGGATCGTCAGAGGCATTTAAAAGAAAAAAAAAAGCCTCTGACGATCAGACAACTCAGCTGGGATCGTCAGAGGCATTTAAAAGAAAAAAAAAAGCCTCTGACGATCAGGCAACTCAGCTTGGATCGTCAGAGGCATTTAAAAGAAAAAAAAAAGCCTCTGACGATCAGGCAACTCAGCTTGGATCGTCAGAGGCATTTAAAAGAAAAAAAAAAGCCTCTGACGATCAGGCAACTCAGCTTGGATTGTCAGAGGCATTTAAAAGGAAAAAAAAGCCTCTGACGATCAGGCAACTCAGCTGGGATCGTCAGAGGCATTTAAAAGAAAAAAAAAAGCCTCTGACGATCAGGCAACTCAGCTTGGATTGTCAGAGGCATTTAAAAGAAAAAAAAAAGCCTCTGACGATCAGGCAACTCAGCTGGGATCGTCAGAGGCATTTAAAAGAAAAAAAAAAGCCTCTGACGATGAGGCAACTGGCCGCTCACCCAGGTTATCTCTTCACCCTGAAAAGGCTGAAGAGGTGGGTTACGCAGCAAGCTACTTCCAGACCCATGTGCTGCCTTGCTAATAGCAGAGTTGGAAGGGACCTTGGAGGTCTTCTAGTCCAACCCCCTGCTTAAGCAGGAGACCCTATCCCAGTGATGGCTAACCTTTTTGCCATCGCGTGCCAGGAGAGGGGGGGCGGGAGAGGGGCGCGCGCGCACGTGCCCACGCGCATGTGTGCGCAACACCCTCCCCCCTCCCCCCCCCCCGCTCCTGGCCTGGTAGGCCCGTTTTTCTTTCTTACCTGGTTCCAGATCCTCTCTGTGTATCTGGGAACGGCAAAAACAGCCTTTCCCACTCCCTTGGAGGCCCTACGGAGGCTGAAAGGGCCCATTTCCCAACTCCCGGTGGGACAGGAAGTGACATTTTTTGCTGTCCCCAGCCTCCAGAACTTCTCTAGCAGTCTCTACGAGCCTCTCTAGGAGTCTGTAGGAGCCCCTCTAGGAGTCTCTGGAGGCTGGGGACAGGAAAAAACGTCACTTCCTGTCCCACCGGGAGTGGGGAAATGGGCCCTTTCAGCCTCCGTAGGGCCTGCAAGGGAGTGGGAAAGGCTGTTTTCGCCGTTCCCAGATACACAGAGAGGATCTGGAGCCAGGTAAGAAAGAAAAACGGGCCTTCCCCACCCCCCACTCTCAGGCCCTCCACAGCCTGTTTCCCTACTTCTGGTGGGCCCAGAAGGCCCGAAAATCAGCTGGCCGGCACGTGCATGCGCCCCAGAGCTGAGCTGGCGTGCCCACTAATATGGCTCCGCGTGCCACCTGTGGCACGTGTGCCATAGGTTCGCCGTCACGGCCCTATCCCATTTCAGACAAGTGGCTGTCCAATCTCTTCTTGAAAGCTTCCAGTGGTGGAGCAGTCACAACTTCTAGAGGCAAGCAGTTCTGTCACAAGTAAATGCCTTATTCTCAATTATGTAAATAGTATTTGAACGGAATATCAGGGGTTAATTTATTCTTCACTTCTTAATGTATTCATACTTCACCACTCCTACATCTAGCTCCACCCATTGTATATATAAGGAGCTGCACCTACTCATTCCTTGCTTCTATCTGTGAATATTCAGTGAATATAGAATGCCTCATGTAAATAAAGAGAGATATATTTGAACTATTAATTCTTAAATGATTTATTGAGTCTGATCCTGAAAATATTGCAACAAGTTCCATTGGTTAATTGTTCTCACTGTCAGTAAATTTCTCCTTAGTTTTAGGTTAGTTCTCTCCTTAATTAGTTTCCACCCATTGTTTGTTTCTTGCCTTCTGAAGCTTTGGAGAACTCCTCTTCTTTGTAGGAGCCCCTCAAATACTAAAAGACTGCTATGAGGTTGACCTCCGAAACCACTAGCTGAGATGGACTACAGGCTGGTCACCTATGGAAAAAGCAGGACGTGGCCACTGAGGTTTAAGTCAAATCTGGAGGTGGCAACCAGATGCTAGACTGAGCCAAATTCCTCTTTTTTTCCCCTCTCTGTCAGAATAACAGAGTTGGGAGGGACCCTGGAGGTCTTCTAGTCCAGCCCCTTGTCCAAGCAGGAAAACCCTATCCCATTTCAGACAAATCGCTGTACAAGCCCTTCTTAAAAACCTCCAGTGTTTTTAAGAAGAGACAATTGCTGAAGGCAAGCCGATGAATTGTTCTCACTATCAGGAAATTTCTCCCTAAGTTCTAAGTTGCTTCTCTCCTTGATTAATTTCCATCCCTTGTGTTAAGGATATTGTTGTTGTGTTACCAACCAGCAGAGTAGATTGCACAGTGAAACGTTGCTGAGAGCAATGAATAAGAGTTATGCAAACTGGTGTATCAAAAGCTTACTTTATAGTAGAAAAACAGTCTCATAGTCTTTAAACAAATCCCAAGTCTTTGCCAGTAAATCAGTCCAGTAGTTACAGAATCTTCAAACAGTAGTTGGTTAGAATAACAAACTCACTCTGGTTCACCAACCACGATGGTTGCAGATCCACCAAACAATGATTACAGATAGCACCTCCTCTCAATGGTAGCTTAGCATCACAGCTTCATCATCTCATCATCTTCATAGCAGCTTCATCATCAACAGCAGACTGAATACGTTACAGTACCTTGCTTAAATATTCTCACAACCGGTAATTATGTAATTACAGCATGACTTAGCATTAAAGCCACATAATACAGTTACAGCGTAAAGTTACAATACACTTATATTGCCTGTACAACATAGTTAGGCTCAAACCATATCCTAACACCTTGCTTCTTGTCCTGCCTTCTGGTGCTTTGGAAAATAGATTGACTCCCTCTTCTTTGGGGGCAGCCCCTCAAATACTGGAAGACTGCTATTATTAGCCGCCCTGAGTCTTCGGAGAGGAGCGGCATATAAATTGAATTAATTAAATTAAATTAAATTAAATCATGTGTCCCCATCTCCCCCCGTCCTTCTTTTCCTTGGACTAGACTAGTGGTGAAATTCAAAAATTTTCCCTTCCGGTTCTGTGGACGTGGCTTTGTGGCAGGGGTGAAATCCAATAGGTTCTGACAGGTACTGACGAACCGGTAGCGGAAATTTTGAGTAGTTTGGAGAACCGGCAAAAACCACCTCTGGCTGGCCCCAGAGTGGGGTGGGAATGGAGATTTTGCAATATCCTTCCCCTGGAGTGGGGTGGGAATGGAGATTTTGCAGTATCCTTCCCCTGCCATGCCCACCAAGCCACACCATGCCCACCAAGCCACGCCCACAGAACCGGTAGTAAAAAAAATTGGATTTCACCGCTGCTTTGTGGGCCTGGCTTGTGACCGGGTGGGCGTAGCTTGGTGGTCATGACCGAGCGGGCGTGGATTGGTGGTCATGTGACCGGGTGGGCATGGCTGCACAACTGACTCACACACAATGTAAAAGCAGCTGGACTTCACACATAATGGCCACTGCCACAAGGAGGAACCTCACAGAGTCACAGAGAGCTCAAAAACCAACTATCACACTTGACACAAAAATAACACAAAAATAACACAAAAGCTGCACAACTGACTCACACGCAATGCAAAAGCAGCTGGACTTCACACAAAATGGCCCCTGCAACAAGTAGGAACTTCACAGACAATCAGGCGCAGCTGATTGTTGCACAGCTGATCGGTAGTAAAAAAAAATGCTAAAGAAAAGTAAAAAAAAAAGTTCCGAAGATTGACCGGCACAGCTGATTGTCAAACAGCTGATGGTCAGAACTTTTTTTTTTAACCTTTTTAAGTATTTTTTTTTACTACCGATTCCGGTGGTAGTAAAAAAGTAAAAAACAAAGTTCCAACCACAGCTGATTGTCGTACTTTTAAAAGCATTTTTTTACTACCGGTTCGGGCGAATGGTAGCAATTATTACTACCGGTTCCGGCGAACTGGCCCGAACCGGTAACATGTCACCCCTGGACTAGACATATCCAATTCCTTCAACCGTTCTTTGTATGTTTTAGCTCCTTGCAACTTGTTGAGTCTAAATTCCCCTTTAGCCTAAATGCCACTTTTGCAAATTTGGGCATTTTCTGCTGGCTTCCTTCTCTCTTCTTTGCAAGAGTGAGTAAAAAGGAGCAGCTGTCTTCCACCAGGCCCCCCCTCCCTACTCCAAGCAATATCTGTTGTATCTTGCTTGTGAATTAAAATGAAAATTCACCGGAGTCACTCGGCCGGATAATGTTCTGTTCAGAATCCAAGCTGGTCCTTCTTCCCCTCTGATGCCCCCAAACTTCCACCCCACCTCCGAGGGACGTTTTTATCTGACAATAAATAGGAATTGATCTGGGTAAACGAAGCAACATTGTTTGAGGAACGGATGGGGGGGACCTTCTTCAGCCTCTGAGCAGTGGTGAAATCCATTTTTTTTTCTACTGGTTCTGTGGGCGTGGCTTGGTGGGCGTGGCTAGGTGGGCATGGCAGGGGAAGGATACTGCAAAATACCCATTCCCACCCCACTCCTGGGGGAAGGATATTGCAAAATCTCCATTCCCTCCCTACTCCAGGGGAAGGATACTACAAAATACCCATTCCCTCCCCACTCCTGGGGGAAGGATATTGCAAAATCTCCATTCTCACCCCACTCCTGGGGGAAGGATATTGCAAAATCACCATTCCCACCCCACTCCTGGGGGAAGGATATTGCAAAATCTCCATTCCCTCCCTACTCCAGGGGAAGGATATTACAAAATTCCCGTTCCCTCCCTACTCCTGGGGGAAGGATATTGCAAAATCTCCATTCCCACCCCACTCCTGGGGGAAGGATGTTGCAAAATCTCCATTCCTACCCCACTCCCGGGGGAAGGATATTGCAAAATCTCCATTCCCACCCCACTCCTGAGGGAAGGATATTGCAAAATCTCCATTCCCTCCCTACTCCAGGGGAAGGATACTACAAAATACCCATTCCCTCCCCACTCCTGGGGGAAGGATATTGCAAAATCTCCATTCTCACCCCACTCCTGGGGGAAGGATATTGCAAAATCACCATTCCCACCCCACTCCTGGGGGAAGGATATTGCAAAATCTCCATTCCCTCCCTACTCCAAGGGAAGGTTATTGCAAAATCTCCATTCCCTCCCTACTCCAGGGGAAGGATATTGCAAAATCTCCATTCCCTCCCTACTCCAGGGGAAGGATACTGCAAAATCTCCATTCCCACCCCACTCTGGGGCCAGCCAGAGGTGGTATTTGCCGGTTCTCCGAACTAGTCAAAATTTCTACTACCGGTTCTCCAGAACCTGTCAGAACCTGCTGGATTTCACCCCTGCTCTGAGCTATTGGGAGGTGCAGGCTGGGGAAGTTGGGGGTTAAAAGGCCAGATGGGAAGGGGGACGGAGAGACCCCAAAAGGAGGACAGGGATGGGCTCTCCAGCTCCAACTGAGTTCTCAAATTTCTTGGAGGAAATGGATGGGCAGCAAGGTTGATTTGACTTGGGTTGATCAACAACGTGAAGCCGCCTTGGACCTGGATGGACAGGAGACCACCAGGAAATCTTCAGATACCTTAGGTGTTGGGGGAAAAAAACCAAGGGGAAAGGAACCCTCTGGAAAGTCACTCCTGTTCTGTGGTCCAACTGAGAAGATGCAAGTGTCCACGAAGGGGGCCAAAGTCCCTTTCAGATCTTTAGTTTAGAGCAGAGTTTCTCAACCTTGAGAAGTAACAGATGTGGACTTCAACTCCCAGAATTCCTCATCAGGCAGGCAGGCAGGCAGGCAGGCAGGAAGGAAGGAAGGAAGGAAGGAAGAGGAGAGAGACAGGAAATGGCAGAAGGAAAGGAGGCAGGAAGGAGAGAAGGAAGAAGGAAGGAAAGAAGGAAGGGGAAAGAGAGGGAAGAAGTGAAGGAAGGAGAGAGAGGGAAGGAAGGAAGGAAGGAGAGGGAGAGAAGGAAGGCAAGAGAGGAAAGGAAAGGAAAGGAAAGAGAGAGGGGGAAGTAAGAAAGGAGAGAAGGAAGGAAGGAAGGAGAGAAGAAAGAAATGAAGAAAGGAAAGAAGGAGTGAGAGAGAAGGAAGGAGAGAGGGAAGAAAGGAAGAGGAAGGAGAGAGAGAGAAGGAAGGCAAGAGAGAGAGGAAAGGAAAGAGAGGGGGGAAGTGAGAAAGGAGAGAGTGGGAAGGAAGAAAGGAGAAGGAAGAAAGGGAAAAAGAAGAAAAAGAAGAGAAAGAAGGAAGGAGAGGGAGGGAGGGAGGGAAGGAAGAAATGGAGGAAGGGAGGAAGGAGTGAGAGAAAAGGAAGGAAGGAAGGGGGAGAAGGAAGGAAGGGGAGAGAGAGGGAAGGAAGGAGAGAGAGTGGTAAGAAAGGAAGGGAGAGAGAATGAAGAAAGGAAGGAGAGAGAAAGAAGGAAGGCAGGAGAAAGGAAAGGAAAGGAAGGAAGAAGAATGAGTGAGAGAGAGAAAAGGAACGAAGGAGAGAGAAGGAAGGAAGGGAGGGAGGTTTAAAACAAAATTCAGGGCTGCTCTTTTTAATTTTGAGTTCACAACATGGAACATTGGATTTAATTACAGGATGAATGGGAAAGAACTAAAATTACCAGAAAAAATTCTCAATAATCCAAGCTATTAATTTCCCAGGAAAGCTCTGGGCTCCCCTTTGCTGGATGTATGCCAACAAAGGCCAAACAATGGGTGCTGCATTGGGGGGGGGTTGGACTTGATGACCTCGGGGTACCCTTCCACTTCTAGGATTCTGTTGTAAAGCAGCCTGTGGAATCCCAGAACTTTTCAAAAATGGTGTCTCCACTTTCTAAAAAGTTAGCGAGGGTTCACCCAGTTGCAACGAGTATCCTGAGTAGACAAAAGCTTGGATTTCATCAAAAGCAGACAAAATAAATAAAAAAAAAAGGCCAGAGCCAGCCTCCTTTTGGAATGCCATTTTTTTTTTAAAAAAAACATGGCCTGATTTATGGCAAAATTCCAAAGAGTAAAAACCACCAGACCCAGCAGAAGAAGAAAAAAATACATGTGGGAATAGAAAGATTCATTCTGGATCCCCCAGCTGGAATCAGGGACCGAAGAAAAGAAATAATCCATTTCGGGAGAAATAGACAGAAGGGTCTGTGAACTGATTCCCTCCCCCTCCCCCGCATCAAATTCTCTGAATGCCTCATAAAAAAAAGTTCAAAATATCTTTAGCAACATGTTGATTTTATAAGTCGAAATCAGTGGTGGGATTCAGCCGGTTCGGGTCGGTTCGGGCAAACCAGTAGTTAAATTGATAGATAGATAGATAGAGACAGAGAGAGTGAGAGATAAAGATGGGTAGATAGGTAGGTAGGTAGGTAGGTAGGTAGGTCCATAGATGGATAAGAAAGAGAGAGAGGGGGGGAAGAGTTAGGTAGATAGAAAGAGAAATAGAAGATAGAGAGATGATAGATAGCTAAAATAGATAGAATAGATAGATAGATAGATGATAGAGAGAGAGAGAGAGAGAGAGGTGGAGACAGAGATGGGTAGTTAGGTCGGTCGGTCGGTCGGTCTATAGATAGATAAGAGAGAGAGAGAGGGAGAGAGAGAGAGGGAGGGAAGGAGGGAAGGAGAGAGTTAGGTAGATAGAAATAGAAGAGAGAGATGATAGGTAGCTAAAATAGTTAGATAGAATAGATAGGTAGGTAGGTAGGTAGATAGATAGATAGATAGATAGATAGATAGATAGATAGATAGATAGATAGATAGATAAAGAGAGAGACGGAGGGAGTGAGAGATAGAGATGGGTAATAGGTAGGTAGGTAGATAGGTAGGTCAGTCGGTCGATCGATCCATAGATTGATGAGAGAGAGAGAGAGAGAGAGGGAGAGGGAGAGGGAGAGAGGGAGGGAGAGAGTTAGGTAGATAGATAGAGAAATAGAAGATAGAGAGATGATAGATAGCTAAAACAGATAGATTAGATAGATAGATAGATAGATAGATAGATAGATAAAGAGAGAGACGGAGGGAGTGAGAGATAGAGATGGGTAATAGGTAGGTAGGTAGATAGGTAGGTCAGTTGGTCGATCGATCCATAGATTGATAAGAGAGAGAGAGAGAGAGTGGGAGAGGGAGAGAGGGAGGGAGAGAGTTAGGTAGATAGATAGAGAAATAGAAGATAGAGAGATGATAGATAGCTAAAACAGATAGATTAGATAGATAAATAGATAGATAGATAGATAGATAGATAGATAGATAGATAGATAGATAGATAGATAGATGAGAGAGAGAGAGAGAGAGGGAGGGAGGGAGAGATAGAAATGCGTAATAGGTAGGTAGGTAGATAGGTATGTCGGTCGGTCGGTCCATAGATAGATGAGAGAGAGAGAGAGAGAGAGGGAGAGAGAGAGGGAGAGAGGGAGGGAGAGAGAGAGTTAGGTAGATAGGTAGAGAAATAGAAGATAGAGAGATGATAGATAGCTAAAACAGATAGATTAGATAGATAGATAGATAGATAGATAGATAGATAGATAGATAGATAGATAGATAGAATAATAGAGTTGGAAGGGACCTTGGAGGTCTTCTAGTCTAACCCCCTGCTCGAGCAGGAGACCTTCAAGGTCCCTTCCAACTCCATTCTTCTGGTCTGCCTAGGACCCACTCCATCAGGACATCTTCCCCGTCCCTTCCATGCCACAAGAGCTGTCCAAGGTTCTGAAATCGCCTGCCAATCCTAGCTATGGCAATGGGTCTCATCCCTCCTCTCCTCTTGAGGACCCAACCAAGGCGGAGAATGCCCAAAACACGGAAAAAAAAAGAGATCCAGCTGAGGACCACCCCACCCAACCCTGAAAGATTGGAAAAACTGTTCATGGCTTCCTCAGTCACCTGGAAGGCCGAGCCCATCTTACCTTGCATACCGGCCGATGGGAGGCTATTGGTGGTAGTAGGCGGTCCCGTAGATAACCAGGTCCTAAGCCATGGAGCGCTTTAAAGGTGATAACCAGAACCTTGAAGCGCACTCGGAAGACCACCGGGAGCCAGTGCAGCTCACGCAGGAGAGGTGTTACATGGGAATGCCATGTCGCTCCCATAACCACCCGTGCGGCCGCACTCTGCGCCAGTTGGAGCCTCCGGATGCTCCTCAAGGGGAGCCCCATGTAGAGAGCGTTACAATAGTCCAGGCGGGAGGTGACAAGGGCATGAGTGACCGTGCGTAAGGAGTCCCGATCCAGAAAGGGACGCAACTGGCGAATCAGGCGAACCTGATGAAAAATCCTCCCGGTCACGGCCGTCAAATGCTCTTCTAAGGACAGCCGTGAATCCAGGAGGACGCCCAAGTTGCGAACCCTCTCCGTGGGGGACCAATGATTCGCCCCCGATAGTCAATGATGGCGCCAACTGACTATATCGGGACGTCGGAAACCACAGCCACTCGGTCTTGATTTTCACCTACCTATCTTGTTGGGGGTTTTTTTTGCCTAATTTCCTTCCCCCCCCATCTTTTCCCTTGCTTTAGTTTGGTATTGGCGTTTGATGGCTTTTCAGCCGTGCTTCTGGAACAGGTCGTCCTCGACTTACGACCACAACAGGGTTCAACATTTCCATCACTAAGCGAGGTAGTTGTTCCGGGGAGTTTCGCCCCCATTTTGGGACCTTGCTTGCCCCAGCTGTCAAGGGAATCCACTGCAGGTGTTAAGTGAGGGAAAGGGTTGTTCAGCGAATCTGGCTTCGCCCACTGACGTTGCTTCTCGGAAGGCCGCCAAAGGGAACCACATGAGTCCCGGACAATGCAACCGTCATAAATATGAGCCAGTTGCCAAGTGCCTGAATTTTGATCACGTAATCCAATGGGATGCTTGTCATGATTGTAAGTGTGAAATATGGTCATAAGTCAGTTTTTTCAGTGCCGTTGTAACTTCAAGTGGTCACTGAACAACTGATTATAAGGACTCCCTCCCTCCCTTCTCATTTCTTCTCTCACTTCCATCATCTCCTTCCTTCCTTCCTTCCTTCCTTCCTTCCTTCCTTCCTTCCTTCCATCCATCCATCCATCCATCACTTCCATCACCCTCCTTCCTCCCTCTCTCCCTTCCTCCCTCCCATTTCCTTTCTTCCTCCTTTCCATCCATCCTTCCTTCTCTCACTTTCATCTCCCTCCTCCCTTCCTCCCCCCCCTCCCTCCATCCCTTCTTCCCTTTCTCCCTCGGTACAATGGGGCAAAACTCACTTAACTAATGTCTCGCTTAGCAACAGAAATTTTGGGCTCAATTGTGGCCCTAAGTTGAGGCCTACCTGTACAACTCAGTGAGACACATGCAGATCTGTACGTTAGGGAAACAAAACAGCCACTTCACAAGCGCATGGCACAACATAGGAGAAAGGAGGAGGAGGACGACAAGATTCAGCAGTCCATCTGCATTTGAAAGACAAAGGCCACTCTTTTGAAGACAGCAGTCCACATTTTGGACAGAGAGGACAACTGGTTTGAAAGAGGGGTCAAAGAGGCCATCTGTGCCAAAATTGAACAGCCCTCTCTCAACAGAGGGGGAGGGATATGACACTACCCATTGCCTGTTTACAACACAGTCCTTTCAGCAGTTCCAAGAAAGTTCCACAGCCATTTGCACCACTCAGAAGACCTTGAGGGCACAGATAAACCTCCAGGTGACCTTAACGATTCTTAGAGAGAGCACTAACAACCAGAGGACTGCCAGGAATGGCAGTCCTCCACCATTCAGCTAGAACTGAAGAAGCTTCTTGAATGAGAAGCGAAACGTCTTCGAGGAAAAAACAAAGAAAGTCCAGTTGCCTTTTGGGAGAGCCAGCATTGTGACTTGGGTGAGTTAAGGGGCAACTCCAATGTTGGGGAGAGCGTTGTTAGGTGTGGCTGCTCGTTGCTAAGGAATCTGGCCCGATTGTGCGAATCTGCCTGCTTTTTGCTTAGCAACCCACTTAGCAACCTTCCAGCTGTTCAGGGTTTGTTTGTTTTTTACCGTTTTTGACAAAAACCCGAACAGCCTCCTTGCCTGAGATGAATGTCGAAAGAAGGAGGAGGAGGAGAAAGAAGAGAAGGAAATATGGAGGAGAAGGAGGAAGAGGAGGAGGAGGAGGAGGCGGAAGAGAAGAAAAAGATGGAGGAGGAAGAGACAGAGAAGGAAAGGAGGAGGAGAAGAAGACCTGTCAATGACCTTGTAGGTTTACTACAGGTAATGTCTGCTCTTAAACTGAGTTTAGAAGGACATGGTCTGATCCCAGGTCGTGGTTAGATTGCTCTTCTACATGAGATTCCACTGGGAATCTCAGATCTGCTCCCTGTCTCAGCCTGGGAGTTCCTTTTGTTATTTTATAATGTAATAATCCACCCCAAGGCCAAATTCTCCTCCTTCTCCTCCACCACTCCTTCTCCTTTTCTTTCTCCTTCTCCTCCTCCTTCTTCTTTCTCCTCCTCCTCTTTCTCCTCCACCACTCCTTCTCCTTTTCTTTCTCCTTCTCCTCCTCCTCCTTCTTTCTCCTCCTCCTCTTTCTTCTCCACCACTCCTTCTTCTTTTCGTTCTCGTTCTCCTCCTCCTCCTCCTCCTTTCTCCTTCTCCTCTTTCTCCACCACTCCTTCTCTTTCTCCTTCTCCTCCTCCTCCTTCTTTCTCCTCCTTCTCCTTCTCCTTTTCTTTCTCCTTCTCCTTCTCCTCCTTTTCCTTCCCCTTCTTTTTCCTCCTCCTCCTTCTATACCTTCTCCACCAATCCTTCTCCTCCTTCTTCTCCACACCTTCTCCTTTTCTTTCTCCTTCTTTTTCTCCTCCTCCTTCTTTTTCCTCCTTCTCCTTCTCCTTCTCCACCACTCCTCCTCCTTCTCCTGCACCACTTCTTCTCCACCACTCCATCTCCTTCTTCTCCACCACTCCTTCTCCTTCTCCTTCTCTTTCTCCTTCTCTTTCTCCTCCTTCTTTCTCCTCCTTCTCCTTTTCTTTCTCCTTCTCCTCCTTTTCCTTCCCCTTCTTTTTCCTCCTCCTCCTTCCCCACCTTCTCCACCAATCCTTCTCCTCCTTCTTCTCCACACTTTCTCCTTTTCTTTCTCCTTCTTTTTCTCCTCCTTTCTTTTTCCTCCTTCTCCTTCTCCTTCTCCACCACTCCTCCTCCTTCTCCTCCACCACTTCTTCTCCAGCAGTCCTTCTCCTTCTCTTTCTCCTTCTCCTCCTCCTCCTCCTTCTTTCTCCTCCTTCTCCTTTTCTTTCTCCTTCTCCTTCTCCTCCTTTTCCTTCCCCTTCTTTTTCCTCCTCCTTCTCCTCCTTCTCCACCAATCCTTCTCCTCCTACTTCTCCACATCTTCTCTTTTTCTTTCTCCTTCTTTTTCTCCTTCTCCTTCTCCTTCTCCTTCTCCTTCTCCTTCTCCTTCTCCACCACTCCTTCTCCTTCTTTCTCCTCCTCCACCACTCCTCCTCCTCCACCACCACTTCTTCTCCACCACTCCTTCTCCTTCACTTTCTCCTTCTCCTCCTCCTTCACCATTCCTTCTCTTTCTCATTTTCCTTCTTCTCCTTCTCCTCCTTCTCCACCACTCCTTCTCTTTCTCCTCCTTCTCCACCACTCCTCCTCCCATTTTTCTCCTCCTCTTCCTCCTCCATTAAATTAGTGCATTTTCCATTGGGACTCAGGTGGCAAACACATCTGATCAACAAACACATGAAAAAGTAGAATCCTCTCTTTGGAAGGATTGGCTGGGTGGATCCCCAAACTTCAGAACTCCCGTGAACCAAGAGTTCTGGGGCCACCTCCAGCTTATCAGCCGAGCCCTGACTTGGGATAGAAACAGTGGTGGGATTCAACAGCTGGTTCTCTGCCCTAATGACCGGCTGGGCGGACGTAGCCATGGTGGGCATGGCCAGGGGCTGTGACAGCCAGCACTCGGCCTCCTGCAGCCTCCTGGGTGTAAAAATGGGCCGCGTGGGGGGGAGGCACACCACACACACACACACACACACACACACACACGTGTGTCCCATTTTCGGCCTAGTAGGCCTCCCTACACTTACCTGGGAGCCAAAATGGGGCATGTTGGGACTCCTGGAAGGGGCAGGGCCAGGCAGCAATTTAACAACTGTTTTACCCCGAACCGGCTGACTCCCACCACTGCTTAAAACGGACAAGTCCAACACAAAAAAAGGGCCATGTTGACGAAGACATCAGCTTCCGCATCCAGCTTTGGTTGCCACAATGTAAAAAAGATGTCGAGACTCTAGAAAATGTGCAGAGAAGAGCAACAAAGAGGATTAGGAGACTGGAGGCTAAAATATACGAAGAACGGTTGCAGGAACTGGGTGTGTCGCTAGACTAGAGAAAAGAAGGACTAAGGGTGACATGTGAGCAGTCTTCCAATATTTGAGGGGCTGCCCCAAAGAAGAGGCAGTCAAGCTATTCTCCAAACCAGCTGAAGGCAGGACAAGAAACGACGGATGGAAACTCATCAAGGAGAGAAGCAACCTGGAACTAAGGAGAAATTTCCTAGCAGTGAGAACAATTAACCAGTGGAACAGATTGCCACCAGACATTGTGGGTGCTCCATCACTGAAGGTTTTCAAGAAGAGATTGGACAACCATTTTGTCTGGAATGATATAGGGCAGTGATGGTTAACCTTTTTGCCATCGCAGGCCAAAAGTGGGGGGGAGTGTGGGGGGATCACGCGTGCGCGGGGCCACACCAATAATTCAATGTGCCCCGCTCCCCATGTGCATGCCCACGAGACCCTACCGAGCTCCCTACTGAGACCCTACCCGCTTTCGGCATGCAATGACACGGTGGGCCCATTAGGCCCATTTTTCGTTCTCCCCCAGGCTCCAGAGGCTTTCTTGGAGCCTAGGGAGGGCGAAAACGGCCTCCCCCCCACCCCCGGAGGCCCTCTGGATGCCGGAAACAATCTGTTTGCTGATTTCCGGTTGGACCTAGAAAGTCTCTGGAGCCTGGGGAGAGCAAAAAACAGGCTTTCCCTCCCCCGAGGCCCTCCAGAGGCTGGAAACAGCCTGTTGCCTGATTTCCGGTGGGCCCAGAAGGACTGAAAATCAGCTGGCTGGCATGCACATGCGCGCCGGAGCTGAGCTAGGGCAACCTTCACGTGCCCACTGATATGGCTCCGCATGCCACCTGTGGCACACGTGCCATAGATTTGCCATCACAGATATATAGGGTTTCCTGCCTGAGCAGGAGGTTGGACTAGAGGACCTCCAAGGTCCCGTCCAACTCCGTTCTTCCATTTCTGTCCTTGATCTGTCCCCGTCCACACACACACACAAACACAGCCAGCCGAGGGTTAAGAAAGTACTTGGCACGCACACAGGTCGTTATCTCAAACTTGGCAGCAATATAATCACCGTCTGCCAAGAGCTTTTACTGCAACAGATAACATAAAATTACATACGCATTGCAAATAGTCCAGCAAAAACAATATCCCTTTCGGCAGCTTCAGACGTTGTTCAAGTGACTAGCCAAAGTTCGTTTTTGTTCGTCACGGAGTTTCACCAGCCACCACCCTCTCTTATATAGTCTCTGGGGTGTGGTCCAGTGACTCAGTTCTAATCCCTAGCACGCCTCCTTAACTGCTGCAACCGTTTATCACGCCTTCGTTGGCGTGCATCCAGGAATGACGGCTCTCCTTCGCTCTCATCCGAGACACCTGGCTCCTGGCTAATCTCCTCTCCCTCGGCCGGCACCTGAGACAGTGCCAGAGGGGAGGGGCCTGGAGAGGGAGGCCTGGCCGACTCCTCTTCCTCATGTTCGGAGCTTTCTTCCTCCAATGAGAGGAAGGGAGAGGGAGGGGACACAACAGTCCTGTTCTAATCGTCACTTGCAGCCACTGGTACCTGTCCATCTGCAAAGGAGGTCTAAAATTTAAAGGTTACCACCTTTAAAGCGCTCCATGGCTTAGGACCTGGTTATCTACGGCAGTGGTCCCCAACCCCCGGTCCACGGACCGGTGCCGGGCCGTGGAGTACCTGGCACCGGGCCGCGCAGCGGCCGGGGGACATGAACGCTGCAGCGCAAAGGCTCCTGGGCCGTGCGCAAAAGCTCCTGGGCCGTGCGCAAAAGCTCCTGGGCCGTGCGCAAAGGCTCCAGGGAAGAGAGCCCCACGCAGGTACGCACGTGTGGCCCAAAGCTCTCACCCCTGCGCGCGCTCAGCGGACCACGGTAAAATTATCAAAGGCTGATTGGTCCGCGGCGATAAAAAGGTTGGGGACCACTGATCTACGGGACCGCCTGCTACCACCAATAGCCTCCCACCAGCCAGTATGCTCCCATAGAGAGGGGCTCCTCCGGGTGCCATCGGCCAAACAATGTCGACTGGCGGCCCCCAGGGGGGGAGCCTTCTCTCTGGGGGCACCTACGATCTGGAACGAGCTCCCCCCGGAGATACGGAGGATCCTGGATCTGTGCACCTTCCGTCGCGCGCTCAAGAGTTTTTTATTTCATCAAGCTGGCCTGGCCTAAATCTTCTCCCCTTTTTAAATGCAAATTTTAATTTGTTTTTTAAATTATGGGGTATTTTAAATTTGTTCAGCCAAATTATTTAATTCGTTTTTATTCTATTTTAAATTTTTGTATTTATGGGTTTTATTCTGTGGCTGTTCACCGCCCTGAGTCCTTCGGTATAGAAATTTAATAAAATAAAATAAATAAATAAATAAAACCCGCAACTCTGATCAACCCGCACTCCTTTTATAGGTGCACCCCTCTACAAAAGTAGGGCAGTATTTTGATCGCAACCCCGTGCCCAGAATCTTGCACATTTTGCCTCTCTGGTTTGAAAACCTCTGCCATCTGTAATCCTTATGTTGTTAAGGTTATTTCTCCGCTTTTATTTAATTTGACGCGGGAGCTAATGGACTGTTTTATTAGCAATCTAAGGACATTCCGGCTTTCAAGGTGTCTGGAGTGGAACACAACTTATTGTTGTATTGCCAGCAACGTCCTGTGCTTCGTTGATAATAAGCCGTTGCACTTATCAAAAACGGAGAGTAAGTCCATTCAACCCGGCTTTTTAGGCTATTAAATGGAATGAATTTGACGTATTTTTCTATCGGTTCTCAATTTCTAGGGCTATTTATATTTATTTATTTTTAAAAAGGTGGGTACGTTTTCTTGGAATTGATTTTAGTACGGCTAGTCCTTGACTTACAACAGTTCATTTAGCGACCAGTCCAGTGGTGGGTTGCTACCGGTTCGCCCCGTTTCGCCCGAACCTGTAGCAGCGGCGACAAGAGGCTCCGCCCACCCGCCCAGATGTCATCAAATACACTCTGCGCATGCGAAGCAAAGGTAAGTGAAACGCACCACTGGATGATTCAAAGATACGACGGCATTGAAAAAAAGGGACTTATGACCGTTTTTCAGACTTAGGACTGCTGTAGTATCCCCAGGGTCACGTGATCAAAATCCAGGCACAGGAAACTTGGCCCCTGTGATGTCTCGGGGCATGGCACAAAAGAAAGAAAGAACGAACAGGTCTAACTCCCCTTTATTGCTCCAACTTTGCCCCCAGACGTCCCCACGTTTACTACAGGTCCTGGAGCAAAACTCTCACATGGACCTTGAGCAGCCTTTGGCTGTGAGTTGTCCAGTAAGCCAGGTTTAGCCAAACAGTAACCAGGGCCAGCAGTCCAGTAAGCCAGGTTTAGCCAAACAGGAACCAGGGCCAGCAGTCCAATAAGCCAGGTTTAGCCAAACGGTAACCACAGTCAGCAGTCCATGGTTTAGCCAAGCCAGGTTTAGCCAAACAGGAACCAGGGCCAGCAGTCCAGTAAGCCAGGTTTAGGCAAACTGTAACCAGGGCCAGCAGTCCAATAAGCCAGGTTTAGCGAAACGGTAACCAGGGCCAGCAGTCCAGTAAGCCAGGTTTAGCCAAACAGTAACCAGGGCCAGCAGTCCAGTAAGCCAGGTTTAGCCAAACAGGAACCAGGGCCAGCAGTCCAGTAAGCCAGGTTTAGCCAAACAGGAACCAGGGCCAGCAGCCCAGTAAGCCAGGTTTAGCCAAACAATAACCAGGGCCAGCAGTCCAGTAAGCCAGGTTTAGCCAAACAGGAACCAGGGCCAGCAGTCCAGTAAGCCAGGTTTAGGCAAACTGTAACCAGGGCCAGCAGTCCAATAAGCCAGGTTTAGCGAAACGGTAACCAGGGCCAGCAGTCCAGTAAGCCAGGTTTAGCCAAACAGTAACCAGGGCCAGCAGTCCAGTAAGCCAGGTTTAGCCAAACAGTAACCAGGGCCAGCAGTCCAGTAAGCCAGGTTTAGCCAAACGGTAACCAGGGCCAGCAGTCCAGTAAGCCAGGTTTAGCCAAACAGTAACCAGGGCCAGCAGTCCAGTAAGCCAGGTTTAGCCAAATGGTAACCAGGGCCAGCAGTCCAATAAGCCTTGGTAGTACAGGGGTTTAAGGCACCCTGTTCTTAAGATGGTTATTAAGACCAGCTGCCTGCAATTTCTGCTGGTTCGAATCTCTCCAAGGCTCAAGGTCGACTCAGCCTTCCATCCTTTCTGAGGTAGGTTAAATGAGGACCCAGTTTGTGGGGGCAATAAGCTGACTTTGTATAAAATATACAAAAGGATGAAGGCTATTGCTTAACGCATTGTAAGCCGCCCTGAGTCTCCGGAGAAGGGCGGCATATAAATCAAATTAAAAAAAAAAAAAAAAAGCCAGGTTTAGCCAAACAATAACCAGAGCAAGAAATTCAGCAAAACGGGCAAACCGGGCAAGTCCCACAAGACAGAGCACAGTAATCTCTGGGCGTTGGCAAGTGAACACGAGGCTCCACAGATCCAACGATTGTTCCCTCCCATCGGCACCTCCTTACAGCTCAGTCCCCAGGTGTGCCTTGTGAAGGGGGGGCGGGGCATTCTCCACCCTTGTAGCCGGCTCAGTCTGCGCAGGGGTGGGCTTCAAAAACTTCAGCAAGGGGTTCTCTGCCCAGTTGTTGGGTGGGCGTGGCCATGGTGGGTGTGGCCATGGTGGGCGTGGCCTAGTCGGCCTCCTGCTGCACAACGGGTGTGTGTGTGTGTGTGTGTGTGCTGGTGATGACTTTTTGAGACCTTCTGACAACAGGAAAGCCGGATTCGTTTAATGACCGCACCATTCGCTCAACAACCGCAGCGATTTGCTATTGCTAAACCCCCATGGCAAGAAAGGGCGTAAAGCAAGGCAAACCTCACTTCGTGAATGTTTCGCTTAGCACCGTACATTTGGGACGCAATTGCGTCCGTACGTCGAGGACTCTATATCTCTGAATCACCAGGCCAAGAAAGATTTCTTTGCTGACCGAAGACAATTTTTGCCATTTATCAGTTCATTTTTAATTAAACTTTTAAAATATTTGATACTTTGCAATAAATGAACCAGCTTTTCTACAACTTCCTTTCTTCCTTCCTTTTCTCACTTTCATCTCCTTCCTTCTTCTCTCCCTCCTTCCTTTCTTCTCCCTCCCTCCCTTCCTTTTCTCTTCCATCTCCTTCCTTCCTTCTCCATTCCTCCCTCCTTCCCTCCCTCCATCCCTTCTCTCCCTTCCATCTCCCACCCTTCTTCCTTTCTTCCTTCTCCCCTCCCTTCCTTCTCACCCCTCCCTTTTCATTTCTTCTCTCACTTCCATCATCTATCTATCTATCTTTCTTTCTTTCTTTCTTTCTTCTTCTTTCTTTCTTTCTTTCTTTCTTTCTTTTTTTTCTTTCTTTCTTTCTTTCTTTCTTTCTTTTTTCTTTCTTTCTTTCTTTCTCTTTCACTTTCTCTTTCACTATACACTGTCTTTCTTTCTTTTTCTTCCTTCCTTCCTTCCTCCCTCCCTTCCTTTTCTCTTCCATCTCCTTCCTTCCTTCTCCATTCCTCCCTCCTTCCCTCCCTCCGTCCCCTCTCCCTTCCATCTCCCACCCTTCTTCCTTTCTTCCTTCTCCCCTCCCTTCCTTCTCACCCCTTCCTTCTCATTTCTTCTCTCACTTCCATCATCTCCTTCCTCCCTCCCTCCCTTCTTTCTTTCCTCCCTTTTCATTTCTTCTCTCACTTCCATCATCTTTCTTTCTTTCTTTCTTTCTTTCTTTCTTTCTTTCTTTTCTTTCTTTCTTTCTCTTTCACTATTTCTTTCTCTCTCTTACACTGTCTCTTTCTTTCTTTTCCTTCCTTCCTTCCTTCCTTTCTTCCTTCCTTCCTTCCTCCCTCCCTCCCTTCTTTCTTTCCTCCCTTTTCATTTCTTCTCTCACTTCCATCATCTTTCTTTCTTTCTTTCTTTCTTTCTTTCTTTCTTTCTTTCTTTCTTTCTTTCTTTCCTTTCCTTTCCTTTCCTTTCTTTCTTTCTCTTTCACTATTTCTTTCTCTCTCTTACACTGTCTCTTTCTTTCTTTTCCTTCCTTCCTTCCTTCCTTCCTTCCTTCCTTCCTTCCTTCCTTCCTTCCTTCCTTCCTTCCTTCCTTCCTTCCCTCCCTCCCTCCCCCTCCCTCCCTTTCTTATTATTAGTATTTTGCAATTTAGCAATCTGCGCTTGCCTCATTAGCAATGTTCCCAACTCCCGAACTATTAATATTATTGGGAAAACTTTTGAAAGCTCCCAAATTGGTCTGGATAATTAAAAAGTTTTACGAGGATCGATATTGGAAACCTGCAAGTAATTTAGAAAAAAGAAAAAAGAAAAAAAAAAGAAAAGACTCGGAATATCTGAAGAAATCAATGGACTAGAATGTTAAAGAATGTTAAATCGATATTCTATGATCTTCAGATATAATTAATAGAGTGGAATCTTCTTTTTCATGTTTATCGGACAGCCCGGAGGGTAAGCCAGACTTCTTCCGTTTGCTGGAAATTAAATCTTTGGGCCGCGAGGATATTATCCTAACTGTTGGACTTGTTCTGGGCCGCTTCTCATTTGCTTTAATATTCATAAAGTTGTTAATGGGGTTTTTTGGGGGAAAAGGGACGTTATCAGCGGGTGTGTTGAATTCTCCTCTTCTCTGATGTTGGGGGGACCTAATGAAATCTCAGGGTAGTTAGGGAAAGGATCTGAAACTCCTGCGTGGAAGGCTTCTACGCGGTTTTTGCTACAGGGGAAGTTGCCTCCTGTGGAGGTTGTGAAAAGCTTGCTCAATATTACGATGTGCGATCAAGGTTTCCTTTGCTGGTTCAGATGCGAGCTCTTTGCTTTACGAAAATATACTTCAGCTTTCCTTCCTTCCTTCCTTCCTTCCTTCCTTTCCTCCCTCCCTCCTTCCTTCCTTCCTTCCTTCCTTCCCTTCCCTTCCCTTCCCTTCCCCATCCCATTCCCACCTTCTTCATACTACTCTCACTCTCACACCTCATCACATTCTTCAATCTTTCAAAACTCTACCTTTCATTCTTTCTTTATTTCTTTCTCCCTCCTCCTCTCCTCTCCCTCCACCTCTCTTCCCTCACTTCTTTCTTTCTTTCTTTCTTTCTTTCTTTCTTTCTTTCCTATCTTTCTTTCTTTCTTTCTTCTTCTTCTTTCTTTCTTTGTCTCTCTCTTTTCCATCCTCTCCTCTCCCCTCCCTTATTCCCATCTTTCTTTCTCTCTCTCTCACACACACACACATTCTCTCTCTTTCTCTCTCGCTTCCCCTCTCCTCGCCTCTTCTCCCCTCCCTCCCCTCCCTTTTTCCTTCATTCCTTCCTCCTTTCCCTCCCTCCCTTTTTTTCTTTTCCATCCTCCCCTCCCTTCCCTCCCTTCCCTCCCTTTTATCTTCCTTCCTTCCTTCCCTCCCTCCCTCTCTCCCTCCCTCCCTCTTTTTCTTTTTCATCCTCTTCTCCCCTCCCCTCTTCCCTCTCTTCCCTCCCTTTTTCCCTCCCTTTTTCCCTCCTTCCTTCCTTCCTTTTTTCCTTCCTTTTCCTTCCTTCCTTCCTCCCTCCCTTCCTTCCCTCCTTCCTTCCTTCTTTCCTTCCTTCCTCCCTTCCTTCCCTCCCCCCTCCTTCCCCCCTCCCTCCTTCCTTCCTTCCCTCCCTCCCTCCCTCCCTTTTTCTTTTCCATCCTTTCCTCTCCTCTCCTCCCCTCCACTTTCTTCCCTCCCTCCCTCCCTCCTTCCTTCCTTCCTTCCTTTCTTCCTTCCTTCCTCCCTCCCTTCCTTCCCTCTCTCCCTCCCTTTTTCTTTTCAATCCTTTCCTCTCCTCCCCTCCCCTCTCTTCCCTCCCTTTTTCTCTCCTTCCTTCCTTCCTTTCTTCCTTCCTTTTCCTTCCTTCCTCCCTCCCTCCCTTCCCTCCCTCCCTCCTTCCTTTCCTCCCTCCCTCCTTCCTTCCTTCCTTCCTTCCCTCCCTCCCTCCCTTTTTCTTTTCCATCCTTTCCTCTCCTCCCCTCCCCCTCTCTTCCCTCCCTCCTTCCTTCCTTCCTTCCTTTTCCTTTTTTCCTTCCTTCCTCCCTCCCTTCCTTCCCTCCCTCCCTCCCTTTTTCTTTTCCATCCTTTCCTTTCCTCTCCTCCCCTCCCCTCTCTTCCCTCCCTTTCTCTCCTTCCTTCCTTCCTTCCTTTCTTCCTTCCTTTTCCTTCCTTCCTCCCTCCCTCCCTCCCTCCCTCCTTCCTTCCTTCCCTCCCTCCCTCCCTTTTTCTTTTCCATCCTTTCCTCTCCTCCTCTCTCCTCTCTTCCCTCCCTCCCTCCCTCCCTCCCTCCCTCCCTTCTGTCCGTCAATATATTCAAACGAATACATTTTTTAAAAGAGTCGGCTCTGAAGTCATCTCGCCCAATCCATTGATCAGTATAATGAGTTTCTGCATCACCGGGGCGGCCCACCCCGTGCCAGGCAAAGTCTTCCACCCCTCAACCCTTCCCACCATCCAGAGCCCCCCCTATACTTTACAGCTGGACTTTCCTTTCCTTTCCCTCCAACCTGCTGCTCCTTTTCTGTCTTCGTTTTCTAGAAAAAAGCCAAGAGCTCATTAGGGGATTTTTCCCCCCTCTCTTTTGAAAAAATCTCCTAAATTGGTATTGCTCCCTGCTTTAGAGGCATTCCAGTTCTACAGCCGAACTCCGCCAATTCTTTCCACCTTGTATAGAATCATGGTGCTAGCTGGAAGGGGCTCCGTGAGATCATCTGGTTCAACCTCCTAGGAACCCCACATCAAAGCAATACCTCCCCTGGTTTCTGTTTGAAGACCTAGAATAATTTAGTTTCTGCTTCCGGGACAACAATAGATCACTCCCCTCCATCTGCAGAGCTATAGTCCATCGGATGTTTGAAGGATATAACCCATGATTAAACCATGTCAAGTGTTAATATCGTGCCCTTGGTAAGGGCATACTTGGAGTCCTGCATCCAGTTTTGGTCATCAGGATATAAAAAAAGATGTGGAGACTCTAGAAAGAGTGCAGTGAAGAGCAACGAAGAGGATGAGTGGATTGGAGGCTAAAACATACGAAGAACAGTATGTCTAGTTTAATGAAAAGAAATGTAAGGTCCCAAAATATTCTTGAGTCACCAGAATGCCAAAGAGAGAGAGACTCAAGACGAGGCTTGCAAAAAAGCAGATTTTATTTATGGCCAAAAACAAAATACTGGGTGGAACTATATCCAGAACATACAGATACAATGCATGCGAGGAGATAGTCCCATCGTGGGGAAGGTCCTTTTATACCCTCAGAGACGTCAGCTTAGTAACCAATTCTGGCCTCCTAATTTAGGTTTGTGTATTCCTTGTTGCCCTGCAAGGGGGAATAGAAACTTCCCAATTAGTTTTATCTTAAGCATTTCTTTGTTTACCCAATTGGCCACTTAGCCCCCTGGCTCTGGAAGACCCAGGAGTTTATCCAGATCAAACATAAATTAGGGCTGAGGTGTAAATTATCCCTTTGTTGATGGCTGTAGTTTCAACTGAGATACTACCATGCTTTTAGATAGCACAGAAAGAAGATTGATACGAGTTCAGGTCAAATGGCAAATACCAGATACATTACAGAGGCCTAATAACAGAATATGTTTGTTACAGGAGATACAAATATAAAGGCATAATATATGTGATACAAATACAAAGGCATTTATGTATTACAGGAACCTAATGGTTACAGAATCTAGTATACCAGTATATCATATCCTAGTATTATTTATTATATCCTTATTATTGTTTCCCTTCAGAAGGATTTGGGGCAGTGGTGAAATCCAATTTTTGTTACTACAGGTTCTGTGGGCATGGCTTGGTGGGCGTGGCATGGGAAGGATACTGCAAAATCTCCATTCCCACCCCACTCCAGGGGAAGGATATTGCAAAATCCCCATTCCCATCCTACTATGGGACCAGCCAGAGGTGGTATTTGCCAGTTCTCTGAACTGCTCAAAATTTCCGCTACCGGTTCTCCAGAACCTGTCAGAACCTGTTGGATTTCGCCCCTGATTTGGGGTGACATCAACCAACACAAGATACGTGTACACTTTAAACCCAAGAAAACACTAAGGCAAAAGCTTGTCCACCCCAGGGATAAAACACCCAGACACAAACTGAGCAATGTGCAGGGGTGGGATGATGGGGGTTCGCAGGGGTTCGGGAGAACCTCTAGCTAAGATTCTGTGCACTTCGGAGAACCCCCAAATCCCACTCCTGGCTGGCCTCACCCACCCTGCCCCCCCCTCCCAGGAGTCCCCAAGCAGCCCGTTTTGGTGCAGGAAAGTGCACACGGAGGCTCAGGAAGGGAGAAAAACGGGCCTACCGGAATTTCGGGAAGGCCGGAAACGGGCCTGTTTCTGGACTCCAGAGGGCCTCCGGAGCCTGGGGAGGCCATTTTCACCCTCCCAGAGGCTTGAGGAAGGGCACACACACACACACACACCACCATGGTGCAGGAGGCTGACTAGGCCACACCCACCATGGCCACGCCCACCCAGCAACCGGGCAGAGAACCCCTTGCTAAAATTTTTGAAGCCCACCCCTGGCAATGTGATATATGCAGTACAGGTAGTCCTCAACTTACAACATTTAGTGACCGTTCGAAGTTACAACAACCCTGAAAAAAAGCGACTTATGAACATGTTTCACGCTTACGACCGTTGTCGCATCCCCACTGTTCTATCCTCACTACACATTAGTCTGTGTGCAGCTCGACGGGCAGCGAAACCCACCGATCCTCCAATAAAACGGACCATGTGCCTAGATCTGAAGGCTTTATTGGAAGAACAGGATATGGTGAAACTGGGGAAAACAGGGAAACATACAATGAGAACCAAATACAAGATAGACAGTAGAGACCTTCAAATTTCTAGGTTCTACCATATCTCACGACCTAAAATGGAAACCCAACATCAAAAACGTCTTCAAAAAAGCACAACAAAAAATGTTCTTTCTGCGCCAACTCAGAAAGCTCAAACTGCCCAAGGAGCTGCTGATCCAGTTCTACAGAGGAATGATTGAGTCTGTCATCTGCACCTCCATAACTGTCTGGTTTGACTCTGCAACCTACAAGACAGACCCAGACTTCAGAGGATCATTAGAACTGCAGAAAAAACAATGACTACCAACCTGCCTTCCATGGAGGACCTGTATACTGCACGAGTCAAAAAGAGGGCTGTGAAAATATTTATAGACCCCTCGCATCCTGGACATAAACTGTGTCAACTCTTACCCTCAAAACGACACCATAGAGCACTGCACACCAGAACAACTAGACACAAGGACAGTTTTTTCCCAAATGCCATCACTCTGCTAAACAAATAATTCCCTCAACACTGTCAAACTAGTTACTAAGTCTGCATTACTATTAATCTTCTCATCATTCCCATCACCCATCTCTTTCCACTTATGACTGTATGACTGTAACTTTGTTGCTGGTATCCTTAAGATTCATATTGACTGTTTTCCTATGACTATCATTAAGTGTTGTACCTTATGATTCTTGATGAATGTATCTTTTCTTTTTATGTATACCGAGAGCATATGCACCAAGACAAATTCCTTGTGTGTCCAATCACACTTGGCCAATAAAGAATTCTATTCTATTCTATTCTATTCTATTCTATTCTATTCTATTCTATTCTATTCTATTCTATTCTATTCCATTCCATTCCATTCCATTCCATTCCATTCCATTCCATTCCATTCTATTCTATTCTGAAGGGCTGCCACAAAGAAGAGAAGGTCCAGGAGGGTTTCCTTCCCAATTATGGTCATAAATGGAAGACAGCCTGTATTTACTGATTTGTTAAAAGTATTTGATCGCCCTTCTCATCCAGCTGGGTAGCTGACAGTCAGAACAGGATAAAAACAGAATAAGAACACAACCAATAATTGGAAGCCGAAGATGCTACTTAAAGGAGATGGGATGCACTGTGGGAGAAAGATTAAATTATCCGAAAAGATGGATAAGTCGGCTCTGTGTCATCGCCAGCCTGCTTCGCCTTCTCCAAGCAGAACTGCTATTAAGTTTAAATGCTGGATCCCGCTGGATTGAACATGTCCGTTTGAATGAAAAGCCGAGCATCCAAAAGCTTCTAGAATAATAGAATAACAAAGTTGGAAGGGACTTTAGAGGTCTTCTAGTCCAACCCCCTGCTCGGACAAGAAAGCCTATGCCATTTCAGACAAACGGTTGTCTAATCTCTTCTTGAAAACTTCCAGTGTTGGAGCATCCACAGCTTCTGGAGGAAAGTTGCTCCACTGATGAACAGAACAGAACAGAACAGAACAGAACAGAACAGAACAGAACAGAACAGAACAGAACAGAACAGAACAGAACATAGAATACAGAATACAGAATACAGAATACAGAGTATAGAGTATAGAGTATAGGATAAGGTGACCAGACGTCCCGCTTTTGGCGGGACAGTCCCGCTTTTGAGCAATTTGTCCCGCGTCCCGCGGCGTTTCAAAAAAGTCCCGATTTTTCTTGAGCCCCAGCTGATGGCTAGAAGAAAAAAAAACTGTTTAAACTCTTGCCCGGGGCTTCAAAGGGCCGCCCTACAGGCAATCAGTGTAAAGCAGTTTTTTTTTCCCCTAGCTAAGCTTCAGAAACGAAACCGAAACCAGGGTCTTTGGTGCAGCGTGACAAAATGAGGCAGAGAGAGATTTATTTTTATTTTTATTTTTCCTCCCCCAAAAAGGTAGGTGAAAAACTGCAAACAATGGGAAATTTAGGAGGAGAGATCAAGATTTTAAAACACAAAGGAAAAAAAGCTGTATTTAACTAGGGAATTGTAATAATTGAGATACTATTAATTGTATATTGTGTTGAAAGTAGAAATGGTTAAGTTGTGGTTCGGAGGAATATATGGGAGAAATTATTTGGTTTATTATTATTGGTAAATATAATTAATTGATTTGTAAGAAATTGGATTGCATGGAAATAATTGGAATATTCATGTTCATATTGATTAATATACAAAAAGATAGTTTTATAACTAACTGATTTATATTAAAATGTTGAATTTGTATTAAACAACTGTATTACATAATTACATAATTAAACAATGTGAGGATGGATATAAAAATAGATGACAATGGGAAGGGGTATAATATAGAATAGAAGGGAAAAATTGAATTTGATTAAGATTAGAGATGAGGATGAAGGGTAATATTGGTTTTTTTAAAAAATAGATGAGGAATAAATATGGCAAAAAGGAAATATAGAAATTGTAAATTTAATTGAAATGACTAAACGCTGTTTAAATTTGTGAACCAGCCAAATATTCTGTTCAAAGAAAATACATTGTATGTTTGTATGTGTGTTTCTAATTATTGCTATTTATTCATATTTGTTCTCTTTTATTCTTTAAAGTTTAACAATTCATTCTTTATCTTAATATCTTTATATTTGCTTGGGGTTGGCTTTCTTCCCTTTCATCTTTTTTATTGTACAGCAATCTTTCTCCTCAAACCTACCACCTCTCTCTTTTCTTTCCTTCTTACTTTCTCTTCTCCCCACCCTTTTTCTCCTCCCTACTTCCTCTTTCTTTCTCCTTCTCCTCCTCTCTTCCTCCCTCTCTTACCCTCACTCCTACTCTAATTTCCATTCCTTCATCCCTCTCTATTGCTGTAATCCTTTAATGCATATGGACTACTCAGAGGGCTGAAAAAGTTATTTTTGACTGGTCCTCACACTTTTGACCAGTCCTCGAACTTATGACTGTCCTCACATTTTACATTTTTGCCCTATCTTGTCATCATGGTGAAGAGAAGCAGTTGTGAAATGAGTGACATGGTTGTTAAGAATGCTGCACGGGCATAAATGTGAGGATGGTCATAAGTGTGAGGACCAGTCAAAAGTGCGAGGACCTGTCAGAAATGACTTTTTTCAGCCCTCTGGTTAGTCCTTTTGTGCATATGGACTACTCAGAGGGCTGAAAAAGTTATTTTTGACTGGTCCTCACACTTTTGACCAGTCCTCGAACTTACGACTGTCCTCACATTTTACATTTTTGCCCTATCTTGTCATCATGGTGAAGAGAAGCAGTTGTGAAATGAGTGACATGGTTGTTAAGAATGCTGCACGGGCATAAATGTGAGGATGGTCATAAGTGTGAGGACCAGTCAAAAGTGTGAGGGCCTGTCAGAAATGACTTTTCAGCCCTCTGAGTAGTCCCTATACACATAGCCATGGCCACCCGGTCACATGACCAGGTAGCCACGCCCACCCAGTCACATGGCCTCCAAGCCACGCCCACACAATAAGCCACGCCCACAATGGTGTCCTTCTTACCAATGTTAAAATCTGTTCACCTTACCCTATAGACATAGCCATGGCCACCCGGTCACATGACCAGCTAGCCACGCCCACCCAATCACATGACCAGCTAGCCACGCCCACAAAATAAGCCACGCCCACAATGTCCCTCTTTACCAATGTTAAAATCTGGTCACCTTAGTATAGGATACAGGATACAGGATACAGGATATAGAATACAGAATACAGAATACAGAATATAGAATACAGAATACAGAATACAGAATACAGAATACAGAGTATAGAGTATAGGATACAGGATACAGGATACAGGATACAGAATACAGAATACAGAATATAGAATATAGAATATAGAATACAGAATACAGAATACAGAATACAGAATACAGAATACAGAATATAGAATATAGAGTATAGGATACAGGATACAGGATACAGGATACAGGATACAGAATACAGAATACAGAATACAGAATACAGAATACAGAGTATAGAGTATAGGATACAGGATACAGGATACAGGATACAGGATACAGGATACAGGATACAGAATACAGAGTATAGAGTATAGGATACAGGATACAGGATACAGGATATAGAATACAGAATAGAGAATACAGAATACAGAGTACAGAATACAGAATACAGAGTACAGAGTATAGAGTATAGAGTATAGGATACAGGATACAGGATACAGAATACAGAATACAGAATATAGAATATAGAATATAGAATACAGAATATAGAATATAGAGTATAGAGTATAGGATACAGGATATAGAATACAGAATACAGAATATAGAATATAAAATATAGAATACAGAATACAGAATATAGAATATAGAATACAGAATATAGAATATAGAGTATAGAGTATAGAGTATAGAGTATAGGATACAGGATACAGGATACAGAATACAGAATACAGAATACAGAATATAGAATATAGAGTATAGAGTATAGGATACAGGATACAGGATATAGAATACAGAATACAGAATATAGAATACAGAATATAGAATATAGAATATAGAGTATAGAGTATAGGATACAGGATACAGAATACAGAATACAGAGTACAGAGTATAGAGTATAGAGTATAGGATACAGGATACAGAATACAGAATACAGAATACAGAATATAGAATACAGAATATAGAATATAGAGTATAGAGTATAGAGTATAGGATACAGGATATAGAATACAGAATACAGAATATAGAATATAAAATATAGAATACAGAATACAGAATATAGAATACAGAATACAGAATATAGAGTATAGAGTATAGAGTATAGAGTATAGAGTATAGAGTATAGGATACAGGATACAGGATACAGGATACAGAATACAGAATACAGAATACAGAATATAGAGTATAGAGTATAGAGTATAGGATACAGGATACAGAATACAGAATACAGAATACAGAATACAGAATACAGAATACAGAATATAGAGTATAGGATACAGGATACAGGATACAGGATACAGAATACAGAATACAGAATACAGAGTATAGAGTATAGGATACAGGATACAGGATACAGGATACAGGATACAGGATACAGAATACAGAATACAGAGTATAGAGTATAGGATACAGGATACAGGATACAGGATATAGAATACAGAATAGAGAATACAGAATACAGAGTACAGAATACAGAATACAGAGTACAGAGTATAGAGTATAGAGTATAGGATACAGGATACAGGATACAGAATACAGAATACAGAATACAGAATATAGAATATAGAATATAGAATACAGAATATAGAATATAGAGTATAGAGTATAGGATACAGGATATAGAATACAGAATACAGAATATAGAATATAAAATATAGAATACAGAATACAGAATATAGAATATAGAATATAGAATATAGAGTATAGAGTATAGAGTATAGAGTATAGAGTATAGGATACAGGATACAGGATACAGAATACAGAATACAGAATATAGAATATAGAGTATAGAGTATAGGATACAGGATACAGGATATAGAATACAGAATACAGAATATAGAATACAGAATATAGAATATAGAATATAGAGTATAGAGTATAGGATACAGGATACAGGATACAGAATACAGAATACAGAGTACAGAGTATAGAGTATAGAGTATAGGATACAGGATACAGAATACAGAATACAGAATACAGAATATAGAATACAGAATATAGAATATAGAGTATAGAGTATAGAGTATAGGATACAGGATATAGAATACAGAATACAGAATATAGAATATAAAATATAGAATACAGAATACAGAATATAGAATATAGAATACAGAATACAGAATATAGAATATAGAGTATAGAGTATAGAGTATAGAGTATAGAGTATAGGATACAGGATACAGGATACAGGATACAGAATACAGAATACAGAATACAGAATACAGAATACAGAATATAGAGTATAGAGTATAGAGTATAGGATACAGGATACAGAATACAGAATACAGAATATAGAATACAGAATACAGAATATAGAGTATAGGATACAGGATACAGGATACAGGATACAGGATACAGGATATAGAATACAGAATACAGAATATAGAATATAGAATATAGAATACAGAATATAGTGTTCTTGTTGCAATATTTTCAGGATCAGACTCAATAATGATAATAAGAGTTAGAGGTTTAAATATATTTCTCTTTAATTGTAACAGGCATTCTATATTCACTGAATATTCACAGATAGAAGCAAGGAAAATGGTGAAGGTGGCTCCTTATATATACAAGGGGTGGAGCCAAGAATGGGAGTGGTGAATTATGAATACATTAGGAACCAAAGAATAAGTTAACCCCCGATGTCCCATATATACATTATTTACACATTAGGGAATAAGGCATTTACATCTCACAAATCCCCTTCTAAATGCCGGTTCGCTATACAACACCAATTACATTCAGATTCAGGACAATATAAGACATATAATTTTGATGTTAAATATTTGTGCTGTTTAGAAGGTAAAGGCTTCGTCAATATGTCAGCTAATTGTTCAGAGGTATCACAATGCACTGCTTTGATAAATCCATCTTGAGACAATTGTCTCACATGTTTAAATTTTATATCTATATGCCTGGACCTTTGTCCAATGGCATCGGATCTGGATATTTCAATGGCTGCTTTATTATCTTCATGCATAACAAAAGGCAAAGCAGGTTTTTTCCAAACATCTGAAATCAAATCATTAAACCATACAAGATTATTTGCAGCTTTGGACAAACAAACATATTCCGCTTCTGTGGTCGAAGTGGCTACCAGTTCTTGTTTACCAGTGTACCAGTAAACTGGACAGTCATTTAATAGAAAAATATAACCAGAAGTGCTCTTTCTGCATGATATATCTCCAGCCCAATCCGCATCTGCGTAACATGTAAGTTTTGGTTCTTTACCATTACTAGGTTCTAATACTAAGCAAAAGTCTAATGTACTTTTCAGATATCTTAGAATACTTTTGACTGCTTCCCAATGATACATTGTTGGTTTGCTAACATATCTTGACAATAAGTTGAGTGGTAATGCAATATCTGGCCTGGTCCAATTAGATATATAAAGAAGTAAACCTATGACTGATCTATAAAATGTATTATCCTTGAATTCAGGGGAAGATTCATCAGTGTTTCTAAGGAAATCAGTTTGCATAGGAGTGTCACAGGGTTTGGCATTGTTTAAATTGCATTTGTTCAGAAGTTCAATGATTTTATCTTTCTGAGTAAGTTTGAATCCCCTTCTAGTTTTGTTAATTTGTACGCCAAGGTATTTGTTTACCTTACCTAGAGATTTCAACGAGAAATGTTCGTTTAGCTTATTTACAAAGGTTTCTCTTCTCTCCTTGTGTTTTCCTATATATAAAATATCATCTACATAAATTAATACAAATTCAATATGATCATCACTCTTTTTTACAAAGAAACAGTTATCAGCAGTGGTAGCGTTGAAATCCATGGTCTTAAGTACTTTTACCAAGCAATCGTACCATCTTTTGCCAGATTGCTTTAATCCGTATAGACTCTTGTTCAATAGCCAAATTTCATTCTTATTAGTGTATTGACTGTGTGGTGCTCTTACATATATTTCCTTATCTAGTTTTGCGTGTAAATACGCAGTCTGTATGTCATATTGAAATACATCAAGATTGAGTGCAGATGCCACTACTAGAGCTGTTTTAACACTCTCTGTTCTCACTGTGGGGGAGTATGTGTCAGTGTAGTCCTCTGGATATTTTTGTGCATAACCTTGTGCAACCAATCTAGCTTTGTATAGAGTATTGCCTCCTTCTAGATTCTTAATTTTATAAATCCACCTGGTACCTATAATCGTTTTATCTTTAGGTGCAATCGCAGGTGTAAACACATTTAATCCTTGCAAACTTTCCATCTCTTTTTTCATAGCTAGTTCCCATTTTTCCTTTTCTTCACGAGGGAGTTTTAATACTTCCTCATATGTATTAGGTGTCATTTGTTCACCATCCATATGCATTATGTAATCTCTGTATTTATTTGGTACTTGATTTCTATTGTTTCTAATAGCTCTTTCGGGTTTGCTATGGTTATCATGCAAATATCTTGCTTCCTTTTTTGTTAATGTGTCTGTCTTTATTTTGTGCTGACTATTTGTCCAAGTTTTGGTTTTGTTTTTATTTTTGTTGATATTTTGATTTTCTATTGTCCCTTCCTCACAAGATTTTGTATCTTTGCATTTATTTGGAAATATTTCATTAAGATGTAATTTAGACCAATTGGCCTGTTCATGGAACACAGCTGTTCTGGAGACTATAAATTTGTTATTATTATCAATGAATCTGTACCCTTTGGTGCCAGTTTCATATCCCATAAATCTTAATCTTCTGGATACGTTTTCTCCCTTTCTTCTCAACTGCTTAGGTATGTGTACGTCTGCAGTGACTCCAAATATGTGCATGTGTGCTAATTTGGGTTTCCTATTATACATCACCTCATATGGTGTTTTATTCACAATACTGGACCAGGTTCTATTTTGAGTGTAATTTGAATAATGTAAGGCCTCTGACCAAAATTGTTTGCCTAAACCAGCATCCTCTAATGTGCACCTAATCATGGTTTGTAGTGTGGAATTCTTTCTCTCTGCAATCCCGTTTTGGAACGCAGAAAATGGACTAGACGTGAAATGTAGCATTCCTCTATCCTTTAACCATTGGGAGAATTCTTTAGACATGAATTCACATCCCCTATCTGTCATAATTTGTTTTATTCTGATATTATGTTGTGTTTCTATGCGTTTGTAGAATTCCTTAAATTTCTGAAAGGTTTCATCCTTGTGTTTTAATGTGTAAACAAAACCATAGCGACTGTAATCGTCTACTATTGTTAGGAAGTAACGTTTTCTATAAGTGATTGATGGAGTTAATGGACCAACTAGGTCCATATGTACTAAGTCAAAAATTTTGTTAGTTGATCTGTTGGATTTTTTTGGTCTGGGACTAGTTTTTAGTTTAGTGGATTTACATACTGAGCATTCCAAATAATTTTCACAATTTTTTATTTTGACACCTTCTGCGTGTTCAGTCATTTTTTGTACTACAGGAAAACTTGCATGTCCTAACTTCCTATGCAAGATGTGAGCACACTCATCATGAATTGGTTTACCTATTCTTGGTTTCTTCTCATTGTGTGTATTTGCGTGATCATGAGATATTTTACATTCATCATTGTCACTGTTACTAACATTTTCATCATCTGCCTCAATACAATCTTCCATATTTGAATCAATGTTATGTAACCATCTTTCTTTTGTTATTAGATAGGGTAGGCCTCCTTTAATCATCACAGTGCCTACATTTGTTTTGTCCTTCTCTAAAGTTGCTTTCCCCTTTGAGAAAACTATATTGATGTCAGAATCTCTGCTTAGTTTTATGGCACTTAGTATGTTATGAGGTATTTCTGGAATTAACAATACCCCCTCTATTTTTCCTAGGCCAGGCAAGGTCACATTTCCTCTGCCTAATACTTGAACCTTTTCTTGATTAGCTACCTTTATTACAAATTTATCTTCTGTAAATGAAGACAATATATTTTTGTTATTAGTGGTGTGGTTGGTTGCCCCAGAATCAATAAGCCAATTATTGTTCTCATTTTGTTGTGTTTTAGTGCTGTCTTGTTTATTTAGTCCATTCAGTGAACCAGATTTTCTCTCTTTTGAATTTTCTCTACCCCCTCTACTATCTCTGTAATTTGGTGGGCTTCTATATTTATGTCTATCTGTGGAAGACTGTCTATAATTGTATTTGCTCCTATACTCTGACCTATGTCTCTCCTTTGAGATTTTGGGACAGTCTCTTCTATTGTGTTCCCTGGACCCACAATTATGGCATTTAAAAGCTTCATTGTATTTTTCCTGGAAAGCTACCTTCCTAAAAGATTTGTGTTCTGTGTGATTGCTGGAACGATTTTTTCTTGAATTGTCTTCTGCTATCAATTTGTTAGATAGACTTTCTATGGATAAATATCCTAGATTGATGGTGTCTAAGTGTGACATAAAACTATCCCATGATGAATCAAGTGAATTGATAATAACACTTTTCATTGTTTGATCTGAAATCACTTCCCCCCTCAAATGCAGCTCAGCTCTTATTTTGTTTAGAGATATCAAATGCTCACTTATGGAAACCCCTGGTTTTACTCTGGAAGAAAAGAAATCCTTAGACATTCTTGTAGTGGTAGCTACACTATCGCTGTGAAACAGATTAAACATGCATTGAATTATTTCTGAAACAGTTAGGTTTGGTTTGATGCTATGATACATTGTAGGAGACACGCTAGATATTATTAAGAAAAATGCTCTATGATGTAAACAATCTATTTTTAAAGTCCAAGGTCTTTTTGGAGGACTAGTGATAAAGAATAGCAAATTTTCTTTCATAAAGACAACCTGGAGCTGTTGATACCATTCTTGCAAATTAATGCCATCAACTCTAAGTTTTGGGAAGTCACTGGGTAAGTTTCCCACATTATTTTGTTCATTACTTACAACCTGAGGTAGTCCGTGGTCTCGCAAGTGCAGGAAATTGCAAAACGGCATGGGGATGCTCGCAACGAGTCTGCGCGGTTCTCTGGCCAGTTCAAGTCTTTCCGGACCGTCTACGTAGTTTCGCACATGCGCGTTGCTCATTTCTTCTTTGGCGTCGTCGTGGAAGGTTCTCTCCATTGCAGCTCGCTCGCTCCGCTCCTCTTCAGACGAGTCGGTTTCTGGCTCGGTTTTAGGAGTTTTGATGGCGGCGACTGCTCTTTTCTTTCTTTTGTGTGCGTTGATACTTGATCCGGTCTGCGGTGTAGGGCGGAATCGACATGGCTCTCTGGGCTCGGGCGTCGTCGCTCTCGAAGTCAGGATGGGAGCGTGCAGGTCTTGAGGTATCGGCTTGTTCTCTAGCTTCTTCGTTGTCGCTTTGGAAATTTTTAATTTTGGCCCAAATGCAGCAAAAAGCGTCTTCATTGCTGACTTTACTTGGGATTTCGTTAAGTCGTCTTCGCTTTCTGATTCTGGTTCTTCTGAAGAGTTTGAATCTTCCTTTTCGCTTTCGTTGTCTGATAACGTTTTTCGCGCCAGAAATTTTGAACTGAGCATTTTGATTGGCTCTGCTTCGCTCACTTTGGAGGCTTGTTGGAACCAAGATGGCTGCCATTCAAAATTTCGCGCGGGATCACATCTTTTCTTTTTCATAACGACTTTCTCTGTAGTCATATCACTCACAGTTTTTTGGTCTTTGGGTTTCTCTTTAGCAATGTTTTTCTCTCTCGCTGCTCCGCTGTTTTTCAGCATTTCTTGGAGATTCGCGATGAGGCTTTCATCATTCTTCTGGCTTTTTAATAGTTTTAATATCTCTGACCTGAGTTCGTTATTTTCTATTTCGATTTCCTCCTGGTCATTATTTTCATTTATTAGTTCTTCTTCTTCAGTGGTGTATTCTTCGGATTCTCTCGAAATCGCGTTTGTGGATTCGTTGATTATTTCTTGTTCAGTTTCTATTTCTTTGCTGTAGGCCCTGGTGTTGGGCCTATCTTTCTTAGACATCTTTAAGTATTTATTGAGTCAATTAACCATCCTCTGCTACCAGCTTGTTGCAATATTTTCAGGATCAGACTCAATAATGATAATAAGAGTTAGAGGTTTAAATATATTTCTCTTTAATTGTAACAGGCATTCTATATTCACTGAATATTCACAGATAGAAGCAAGGAAAATGGTGAAGGTGGCTCCTTATATATACAAGGGGTGGAGCCAAGAATGGGAGTGGTGAATTATGAATACATTAGGAACCAAAGAATAAGTTAACCCCCGATGTCCCATATATACATTATTTACACATTAGGGAATAAGGCATTTACATCTCACAGTTCTGACCTAGACTTCTTTAGAAAGCATGAAGCAAAGTCCCGCAAAACCTCTTTTATTTATCCGACTGTAAATTACTTTCATTTATAGTCCGCAAAGCTTGATAAACAGTCTTTCAGAGAAAGGTTATCAACACCCACCTTATCTCACGTGGAACGCTGCCAGAGAGCTAATTGCCAGATGCAGGGCAAGGCCAAACTTGGCACAGAGTCACAAAGAGAACTTTCAAATCTTGAATCGGCCATATGAACTAATGGCTTCCTGAGAAAGCTCAGGTCCCGGTCGCTCTTCTTTTATGTCTTATGGGAGGGGCCAAGCCTTACTCCCAAATCGACCCTGTTTTCTTAATTGTTCTTGTCGTCTGGCAGCTCTGCGCATGCACACACTGGGAACAGGCTCCCACTGTTCTACTGCCTTGTTGATGTAAGACTCTGGAGGCTGCACATAACTATCAGATGGCCTTGGCTCCCTCTCTGCCTCTGATGCAGAGCCCACATTTGAGCTTTCGCCAGCCTCCAGGACTGGAACAAGTTCCTCCCGAACCTCCTCATTGTCCGACTTTGCTGCCAGCTCTCCTGGCTGCCGGCGGGTCACAACATATAGAATATAGAATATAGAATATAGAATATAGAATATAGAATATAGAATATAGAATATAGAATATAGAATATAGAATATAGAATACAGAATACAGAATACAGAATACAGAATACAGAATAGAATAAGGAATAGGAACAGGAACAGGAACAGGAACAGGAACAGGAACAGGAACAGGAACAGGAACAGGAACAGAATAGAATAGAATAGAATAGAATAGAATAGAATAGAATAGAATAGAATAGAACAAAGAAAATATGGAATGGAATGGAATGGAATGGAATGGAATGGAATGGAATAGAATAGAATAGAATAGAATAGAATAGAATAGAATAGAATAGAACAAAGAAAATATGGAATAGAATAGAATAGAATAGAATAGAATAGAATAGAATAGAATAGAATAGAATAGAATAGAACAAAGAAAATATGGAATAGAATAGAATAGAATAGAATAGAATAGAATAGAATAGAATAGAATAGAATAAAGAAAATATGGAATGGAATGGAATAGAATAGAATAGAATAGAATAGAATAGAATAGAATAGAATAGAACAAAGAAAATATGGAATGGTATGGAATAGAATAGAATAGAATAGAATAGAATAGAATAGAATAGAATAGAATAGAACAAAGAAAATATGGAATAGAATAGAATAGAATAGAATAGAATAGAATAGAATAGAATAGAATAAAGAAAATATGGAATGGAATAGAATAGAATAGAATAGAATAGAATAGAATAGAATAGAATAGAATAGAACAAAAAAATATGGAATGGTATGGAATAGAATAGAATAGAATAGAATAGAATAGAATAGAATAGAATAGAATAGAACAGTTGGAAGGGACCTTGGAGGTCTTCTAGTCCAACCCATCCTTTTAGAGAGTTGTTGAGGCCACTTGGAGGTTTCTCTGTGTCCTCAGGGTCACCAGAGTGGTGCAAATGGGTATAAAGCCTTCTTGGAACTGTTGAAAGGACTGTGTTGTAAAAGGCTCCACACCCATTTGCATCACTCAGGTGACCCTGAGGACACAGACAAACCTCCAAGTGGCCTCAACGACCCTCTAAAAGGATGCAAATGACCAGCTGTCTGCAAGGAGTATCAATCCTTCCATTCCCCACCATCCAGTCAGAGCCGAAGAAGCTTCTTGGAGGGGAAGCGAAACGCCTTCGAAGAAAAACCAGGAAGCCCAGCTGCCTCTTGAAAAAAAACACCTTTGGGACAACCCTGGGCTGGATGACGGAGAATCTCCGTAGACTTCCCCAGCGGGTTTCTGACAAGCAAAGCCCGATTTGCTTAACAACCATCCGATTCACTTAATGAATGCAGGGACTCGACCTCAACCTTCAATCTCCTAACCCCGCCTTGGGCTGCTGGATGGTGAAACCTCCTTTGCTCGGAAGCACCCTTGTTTATCATGATTTATTGCCTGGAACCACATAACATGTTACTGCATTAACCTAATTTTCATGGTTCGTAGAGCACCTGGCCCCATAAATGAAGCCGGATTTTTTTTTTTTTTTGCCAGGTGCTATGGTCAAAAAAATAAAAATAAAATAAAATCCCTAACCAGAAAGAAGTAAAAAAAGGACAATGTTTGATGGAGCTGAAAAAAAAACCAGACGGCTCTCTTATTTATATTTATTGATAGCCAGCCTTGATTATTCTTATGAGTAACTCGTCGTAACTCCATCGTAACGTCAACTCTTTTTAAATGATCTGTCGTATGTCAAGGACTATTAGTAGATAGGTTGTGGTATCACCACACCTGTGTATCATTACAGCTTCTTTACTCATTGAGTCTCCCCTAACCTTTCTGCTGTGCCAACCCGAGTTATTTTGTAGAGATTAATTAAAAAATAATTAGTTAATTAGAATAGAATAGAATGGAATGGAATGGAATGGAATGGAATGGAATGGAATGGAATGGAATGGAATAGAATAGAATAGAATAGAATAGAATAGAATAGAATAGAATAGAATAGAATAGAATAGAATAGAATAACAGAGTTGGAAGGGATCTTGGAGGTCTTCTAGTCTAACCCCCTCCTCAGGCAGGAAACCCTACTGTCAGCACTTCAAGCTGCATTTACTCTAGTGCTGACATAAGAAGGAGAAGCGGAGGCGTCTGGAAAGGGATGTTTGACTTTTCACCTACTTATTTTCCCTGGAGATAATATCCCCTAGGAGATGGGATGGGAGGGGGGAAATTCCTTTGAGCTGGAGCAGTAGATTAGGGGTAGAATGACTTGGAAGATGGCCAATGAGTGCAGGGGAGTGGGGAACGGAAAGGGAGGGTTTTGGGTCTGGAAGTCAGTGTTGGCTTCGATGGAGTCGGATTTTAGAATGTCGTGCTTATTAAATAGGAGTTTTCCTTCAAAGACTTTGTTTGAAATGCAATTTATTTGAGACGACCTCGAAACCTGACATCTACACTACTTCAGACAAATGGTTGACCAATCTCTTCTTAAAAACCTCCAGTGATGGAGCATTTACAACTTCTGGTGGCAAGCGGTTCCACTGGTTAATTGTCCTCACTGTTAGGAAGTTTCTCCTTAATTCCAGGTTGCTTCTCTCCTTGATTAGTTTCCACCCATTGCTTCTTATCCTCCCTTCGGGTGCTTTGGAGAATAGCTTGACTCCCTCCTCTTTGTGGCAGCCCCTGAGATATTGGAACATTGCTATCATGTCACCCCTAATTCTTCTTTTCATTAAACTAGACATACCCAGTTCCAGCAACCGTTCTTCATATGTTTTAGCTTCCAGTCCCCTCATCATTTTTGTTGCTCTTCTCTGCACTCTTCCCAGAGTCTCATCACCTTTTTTGCATCGTGGCGACCAAAATTGGATGCAATATTCCAAGTGTGGCCTTACCAAGGCCTTATAAAGTGGTATTAACACTTCACGTGATCTTGATTCTATCGATAAGACTACAAGTTAGTCCTGGACTTACAACCATTCGTAACCATTTATAACCATTCGTCCTTCTTTTCATTAAACTAGACATGTCCAGTTCCTGGGTATGTCTAGTTTCTTTATATGTTTTAGCCTCCAGTCCCCTCATCATCTTTGTTGCTCTTCTCTGCACTCTTTCTAGAGTCTCAACGTCTTTTTTACATCGTGGCCACCAAAACTCCACCTGTGGCCTTACCAAGGCCTTATAAAGTGGTTATTAATACATCACGGGATCTTGATTCTATCCCTCTATTGATGCAGCCTAGAACTGTGTTGGCTTTTTTGGCAGCTGCTGCACACGGCTGGCTCCTATTTAAATGGTTGTCCACAAGGACTCCAAAATCCCTCTCACAGTCACCGCTATTGAGCGAGGTACCACCTATATTGTACCTGTGCAATTAAAAAGAAAAGAAACAAGAAGCAAGAACTTGGGCTAAAATCAAGAAATGGCTGGAAAATGGCTGGAAAAAAATAACAGATCAACCGATTGATAGGAAACCAGAAACATTTTTATTAGGAATACTCACTAGAAAATATACTAAAGAAATAAAATACTTGATTTTACATATTATAACGGCCGCACGAATATCATTTGCACAAAATTGGAAAAATAAAAATACACCAACAGAGGAAGAATTGATAAAAAAGAAAATCTTAGTGTGTGCCGAGATGGACAAATTAACAAAAGAATTTAAAGAAAAGGAAGATAAGGAATACTATGCAATATGGAACAGATGGTACAACTGACTGGAGATTAGAAATAGTGAATAATAATGAAAGGGGAGAAATCATAAATGTAAAAGGTTTACAGGACAATGTATAAAATGTACAAAATTAATATCATAATTGTTAGGAATTATGTATGTAGGAATGTAGGAATGTAAATAAGAGAAAAAGGGACAAAAAGGAAGGGGAAATGGGGAAGATGTAAATATTAGAAGATGAGCATTACGAAACAGTTGTAAAAAAGGAATTTATATTATGTGTCGTGTTTTGTGTTTGTAATATTGTGTTGTGTTATAAATAAAAATAAATTTAAAAAAAGAAGAAGCACGAACTCAGAGGGCAGGCTTAATGGACACCGCGTCTTTTTCCTGCGGTCAGTTTTTTAGATTTCTAAGGAGGAAAATAATAACAATGGACAGGCCACAATGCTAGTGCGGTTGGTGGAAGATATTATTTGACAAATATCCTTCCCAACCCTGGAGATTTTCAAATATAGACTGGACGATCGTTTGACCGGATGATGCATACAGTCTCCTGCCTTGGACCAGGGGTGAAATCCAGCAGGTTCTGACAGATTCTGGAGAACCGGTAGCGGAAATTTTGAGCAGTTTGGAGAACCAGCAGATACCACCTCTGCCTGGCCCCAGAGTGGGGTGGGAATGGAGATTTTGCAATATCCTTCCCCCAGGAGTGGGGAGGGAATGGGGATTTTGCAGGATCCTTCCCCTGGAGTGGGGTGGGAATGGAGATTTTGCAATATCCTTCCCCCAGGAGTGGGGAGGGAATGGGGATTTTGCAGTATCCTTCCCCCAGGAGTGGGGAGGGAATGGGGATTTTGTAGTATCCTGCCCTCAAGAGTGGGGTGGGAATGGAGGTTTTGCAGTATCCTTCCCTCAGGAGTGGGGAGGGAATGGGGATTTTGTAGTATCCTTCCCTCAAGAGTGGGGAGGGAATGGAGATTTTGCAGTATCCTTCCCCCAGGAGTGGGGTGGGAATGGAGATTTTGCAATATCCTTCCCCTGGAGTGGGGTGGGAATGGAGATTTTGCAGTATCCTTCCCCCAGGAGTGGGGAGGGAATGGGGATTTTGCAGTATCCTTCCCCTGGAGTGGGGTGGGAATGGAGATTTTGCAATATCCTTCCCCCAGGAGTGGGGAGGGAATGGGGATTTTGCAGTATCCTTCCCCCAGGAGTGGGGAGGGAATGGGGATTTTGCAGTATCCTTCCCCTGGAGTGGGGTGGGAATGGAGATTTTGCAATATCCTTCCCCCAGGAGTGGGGAGGGAATGGGGATTTTGTAGTATCCTTCCCCTGCCACGCCCACCAAGCCACGCCCACCAAGCCTCACCACATCCACCAAGCCATGCCCACAGAACTGGTAGTAAAAAATATTGGATTTCATCACTGGGTTGACTAGAAGACCTCTAAGGTCCCTCCAAGCCCTATGATGCTATCTTCTCTGCAATACAGGTAGTGCAAAGAATAGCAACTAAGATGATTAAAGGCCTGGAGACTAAAACATACGAAAAACGAATTGGGTTTGGCCAGTCTAGAGAAAGGAAGGACTAGGGGGGTCATGATAACAGTCTTCCAGTATTTGAGGGGCTGCCATAAAAAGGAGGGAGTCAAGCTATTCTCCAAAGCACCAAAAGGCAAGACAAGAAGACAAGAGAGAGAGAGAGAGAGAAAGAGAGAGAGAGAGAGAGAGATAAGATATAGATAGATAGAAGATAAATAGATGATAGACAGATGATAGATAGAGATATATAGAATAGATATAGATGATAGATAGATAGATAGATAGATAGATAGATAGATAGATAGATAGATAGACAGAGAGACAGATGATAGATAGGCAGATAGATGATTGATAGATGATAGATAGAGATAGATGATAGATAGATAATAGATTGATATATAGATATATAGAATAGATAGATAGAGATAAATATATATAGATGATAGATACAGTATATAGAAAAGATATGGATGATAGATAGAGATAGATAGATAGAGATAGATAGATAGATATATAAATAGATAAAATAGATATAGATAGATAGATTGATAGAGATAGATAAATAGATATAGATAGACTGATTGATATAGATAGATAGATAGATAGATAGATAGATAGATAGATAGATAGATGATAGACAGACAGACAGATAGATAGAGATAGATAAATAGATAAAATAGATATAGATATAGATAGATAGATAGATTGATATAGATAGATAGATGATAGACAGACAGACAGATAGATAGAGATAGATAAATAAATAGATAAAATAGATAGAGATAGATAGAGATAGATTGATAGATTGATAGATAGAAATAGATGATAAATAGATGATAGATAGATAGATAAAAAGATAGATAAAAAGATGATAGACCTGACAAGCAAAGTCAGATTCACTCAACAACCGTGTTACTAACTTAACAACTGCAGCCACTCACTTAACACCTGTGGCAAGAAAGATCGTAAAACGGGGCAAAACTCACTTAACAAACGTCTCGCTTAGCAACACAAATCATGGACTGAGTTTTGATCGTAAGTCGAGAACTCCCTGCATTTCTGTTTCTCCCCAAAGAGTCTACATTTTGTGCCGAGCGAGTCTGGGGGGAAGTTGAGGGACCCCCCTCCTGTCTCTGGGGCCCGATTATCTCAGCTCTGTTTTATCATTCTCATCCCTTCCGAGCCATTGCACCAACATTTTAAAATATCTCCTAATTTTTTCTCCCCGTCTTCCCCGCCCTTCCGCCTTCTCGGCCGAAGCTGGAGATCTAACGAGCCACCATTCTCTCCTCTCCCTATAATTAGCAACGTTTCAGCTGGCGAACGACAGTCGGGAGTGGAAGCCGTGTTTCCTTAATTAAAACAATTAATTGGAGCAGGGGGAGGGAGGGGGGAGAACAAGAGGAGGAGGAAATTTCTTTTTTAAAAAAAAAAAAATACGGGAAGAGCATCCCAAAGAATGTCTATTATGGGTGCCCAGGAGCTGAACGAAGGTTCAGGTACTCTTTGATTTAGGACAGGGGTATCGAACTCAAGGCCCGGGGGCCGGATCTGGACCACGAGGTGCTTAGATTTGGCCCACGGGGGCCGACATGGAAACAGTGAAGGACTGGCCCGCGGTGTCTCTGCCGGCAGAAATGGAGCTCGGGAGGGCCGCGTGAGGCTCTCCGGAGCTCCGTTTCCACCGGCGGAGTGTTACAGGAGGCTGTCGCAACCGAAAACAGAGCTCAGGCCACCACAGGTGCCCCCAATATTTTTGCTGGTAGAGCGCTTGGGCCACAACAGGTGTCCCTGACACAAGTGATGTTGAGCTGGCCACGCCCCCTGGCCACGCCCCCCCAGGTCAAACGGAACCCTGATGCGTAACCAAGCGCATCATACACCATTTCTGACAGATGGCAGTTCAGTCTCTTCTTGAAAGCCTCCAGTGATGAAGCTCCCACAACTTCTGAAGGCGACTTCTGTTCCATGGGTTGATTGCTCTCGCTGTCAGAAAATGTCTCCTTATTTCTAGGTTGAATCTCTCTCCTTGATCAGTTTCCATCCATTATTCCTTCTCTGGCCTTCAGGTGCTTCGGAGAATAGCTGATGGTCCAACTCTCACATCCATTAAGGTAAAGGAAAAGGTTCCCCTCGCACATATGTGCTAGTCGTTCCCGACTCTAGGGCGCGGTGCTCATCTCCGTTTCAAAGCCAAAGAGCCAGCGCTGTCCGAAGACATCTCCGTGGTCATGTGGCCGGCATGACTAAATGCCAAAGGTGCATGGAACGCTGTTCCCTTCCCACCAAAGGTGGTCCCTATTTTTCTACTTGCCTTTTTTACGTGCTTTCGAACTGCTAGGTTGGCAGAAGCTGGGAAAAGTCACGGGAGCTCACCCCACTACGCGGCACTAGGGATTCGAACTGCTGAACTGCCGACCTTTCGATCGACAAGCTCAGCGTCTCAGCCACTGAGCCACCGCTTCCCCTTCTCACATACATTATTCCTTATTTTTATTATTTTATGGCCACCAGTGCACAAATTGCATGAATTCTTTCTTTATTCCAAATTCATGCAGTTTATTTTTCCATCGCCGATTCAGAAACGACGCTTTAATTACAGCATCCCCTAACGATGCAAATCCCTCCCCCGGGACAAAAAAAAAAAATCTGCAAATAATGTCGATGCGGTAATTACACCGCTCTCCACCGAGGCATGTTCCCGGATTGCAAAATTTCACCCGGGCGGTCAATTCCGTCATGATAAAACTCACATCAATTGCACGAGGATGTCAGGGAAGCCCATGTCATCATTATAACTCTCCCAGGAGATTTAAGTGAGACCTTCAAACCGGCACAATGGAACATTGTGATATGTTGTGCTTTTTTTGTTTTGTTTTTTTTTGTTGGCTTGTTATTTTAACGAGGCCCAAGAAACAAAGACAGGCCTTGGAGAAACCAGATGGAAAGGTAAGAAGGAAGAAAAGTAGGTCGGATTCTTAGGAAACCCAAAAAAACCCACAATCACTTTGGCTCCAATTGAAGTGTCTCCTGGGAGCGTCTCCCTTTTGGGAATAGGCAACCTTGCGGGAAAATAGCGAAACACGAGCTTTCCGCCTCTTCCAACAACCCTTAATTGTGCGGCAAAGTGAAGCAGAACTAAAGGTGCCCCCCAAAATCAGCGTCCGGGGAATATGTCGGTTTTGCGTTAAGAGCTCTGCTGGCATTTTGCAACACAAAATGTAACACAATAGCACAATACAGGTCTTCCATCACCCCCGGGACTTTCCGAATGCCATCTTTGCGATTCGCAACAGCGCGGCTTCCTCTCAGTTCTCGACGGCGTTTGTCCCGTACAGAGAAAAGACTGTCGGGAGGGCGCTTAGTTTGTTTGTTTTTTGGCGATTCCCAGGAAGTTTTGGCCCCCGCGGCGGGGAGATGGAACTGCTCGGCGGCGTAGTGAAAGCAATTCAGCGGAACTGTGATGCCAACAGTAAATCACTTTCCTCTTCAATCCGTTATTTATCCTCTCAGAGCAAATGCATTCTCCAAGGGCCGTCTCCACGCTGGAGAGAAGGAACGGCAGGGTTGGGTTGACAGTGGAAGATAGGAAAATATTTGGAGGAAAGAAAGCAAGAAGGGAGGGTGGGTCCTTGCAGCCTTCTCTTGAGGACTAGGTGCTGGGTGAAGGTGGAAAAGGGGAGATGATTTTAGGCCATTCACCAGGAGATGGTGAGTTCTAGTCCCGCCCTAGGCATGAAAGCCAGCTGGGTGGTTTGGAGTTAGTAGCTGGGAGATGGTGAGTTCCAGTCCTGCCTTAGGCATAAAAGCCAGCGGCTTGACTTTGGGCCAATCACCAGGAGACTGTGAGTTCTAGTCCCGCCTTAGGCATGAAAGCCGGTTGGTTGACTTTGGGCCAATCATCAGGAGACTGTGAGTTCTAGTCCTGCCTTAAGTATTGAAGCCGGTTGGTTGACTTTGGGCCAATCGCCAGGAGACGGTGAGTTCTAGTCCCGCCTTAGGCATGAAAGCCGGTTGGTTGACTTTGGGCCAATCACCAGGAGACTGTGACTTCTAGTCCCGCCTTAAGCATGTAAGCCAGCTGGGTGACTTTGGGCCAATCGCTAAGGAGACGGTGAGTTCTAGTCCCGCTTTAGGCATGAAAGCTGACTGGGTGACTTTTGGTGACCTCTCTCAGCCCAACTCACTTCACAGGGTTGCTCTTATGGGGAAAACAGGGGGAGGAAGGAGCATCAGGTATATTTGTCACCTTGAATTATTTATCAAACTATTAAAAAGTGAGATTTTTTTTTTAAAAAAATGCAGTAAATAAAATAAATTTGTGGAGAAATTGCTTTGCAGTTCTCCCCAGCCCTGTTTTTTTCTGCAACCTGATGTTTGAGCCTTGCAGTTCTCTTAATGTAGGAAGCAAATCTGGAACTTTTTTGGGGGGTTTCTTACAAGTACAGGTAAACCTCAACTTACGACCACAATAGAGCCTAAAATTTCTGTTGTCAAGTGAGACATTTGTTAAGTGAGTTTTGCCCTATTCTACGACCTTCCTAGCGGTGGTTGCTAAGTGACTTACTGCAATTGTTAAGTCAGTAATACGGTTGTTAAGTGAACCGAGCTTCCCCGTTGATTTTGCTTGTCAGAAGGACGCAAAAAGGGATCGCATAACCAGTGGTGGGTTCCGCCCAGTTCTGCCAAGCCGGTAGCGGTGACAATATGATGTCACCGAACCAGTTCTCCAGATGCCAGTACCTGAGCTTGCATTCCCGCAGGTCTTCCCTCTGCTTAGAAAGCCTATGCTCCTAGTCCTCAGTGAGGTGCTTCTGTTGAGTCTCCTTCTCGGCCAGATCCTATTTGAACTGAGCTGTTTTGCCAACTCTTTCTCGTGGTGGCTGCTTAGCTCCAACAACTGCTTCCTGTTGGGACCTTAAGGAGCCCAGACAGGGAGGCAAGGAGTGGCTGGGAGGGGAGGGGTGAGTAGAGGCTGGCGAGGTGCCCCTCAATGTGAGTGACATTGAGTTGGCCACGCCCATTCAGTCACATGACCACCTAGCCACTCCCACCCAACCGGTCATTAGGCAGATCATATTAGTGGTCCGTGGGATTTAAAATTATGAATTTAGCGGTCCCTGAGGTCCGAGAGGTTGGTGACCTCTTGTTAAGGATATTGTTGTTGTGTTACCAACCAGCAGAGTGTACAGCACAGAGAAACATTGCTGAGAGCAATGAATAAGAGATGTGCAAACTGGTTTATCAAAAGTTTACTTTATAGTGAAAAAACAATCTCATAGTCTTTTGAATCAATCCAAGTCTTTGCCAGTTAAATCAGTCCAGTGATACAAAATCTTCTTACCACACAAACAGTTGTTGGTTAGAATAACAAACTCACTCTGGTTCACAAACCACGATGGTAGCAGATCCATCCAACCGATGATAGCACAATGGTAGCAACTCCACACACAATGGTAGCTTATCATATCAGCTCCATACACAATGGCGGCATATCATAGCAGCTTCATCATCAAACTGAATACGTTACAATACCTTGTTTAAATACTCTCACAACCAGTCATTACCTAATTACAGCATGACTCAGCATTACAATGAATCAACAAGAAAACCTTTAAAGTAACATAATACATTTACAGATTAAAGTTATAGTACACAACATTGCCTGGACAACTTGTTAGGCTCAAACCATATCCTAACACCCCTGATCTAGTCCAACCCCCTGCTTAAGCTGGAGACTCTATACTACTCCAGACAAGTGACTATCCATTCTCTTCTTTATTGGAAACGATAAATCTAGTTTTTCTCCAGAATTCAATTCAATTCTGAATAGAGCTGGAAGGGACCTTGGAAGGGACCAGGTCAAGCAGGAGACCCTTTACCATTTCAAACAGGTGGCTGTTCGGTCTCTTTTTAAAAGCCTCCAGTGATGAAGCACCCACAACTTCTGGTGGCAAGCTGTTCCACTGGTTAATTGTCCTGACTGTTAAGAAGTTTCTCTTTAAGCTTCGTGCGGACGTGCGTTTTGGCAAAAAATGGCCGAGAGAACATTATACATGTTTGAGGCGGGTAGAGCGTAGCCCCAGCATAGGGCTTAAGGATTAATTTCAAATTTGATGAGTTACACCCGAACGGTTTGCCAAAAAGCAGGAAATGAGAAAAAACGAAATTGGTGTTATCGGCCCATCCTTCGTTTCCCCGTCTCTTTATCCTTCTTATCCTCCGAGGACCTCTTAAAGAGGAGTGTGGCTTTATTACACTTCTAGAAACGTTCGCGATTGGCCCGTCCTCTTTTTATGATTCCACTTTTCCGAAGGGGAAAAAATCCCCGCGAATCGGAGAGATTCATTATATTCATAAATTAGAAGAAGCACCACATCTCCCTTCCTGGTTCCCACGGGAAGACGCTGAATTGATGGGTATTCTCTGGGGACAAATTTCCTAGGTTTTTTTTTATTGTTGTTCTGCTCTTACGTTTGAGGCCTGCTGAAATTTCGTTTCACTGGGAAGAAATATTGGGGTCTAGAATGTCCCCGGGGACGGTCAAAGAAGTCAAAATGGCAGCCATGCATTAAAAAAAAAGCAGGATTTTATTCACATGGCTGTGGGTATAGGCCCGTGATGCCACAGGTGGCACACAGAGCCATATCGGTGGGCATGCGAGCGCATGTGTGCGCTGGCCAGCTGATTTTCGGGCCTTCCGGGCCCACTGGAAGTCGGGAAACAGGCTATTTTCGGCCTCCGGAGGGCCTCTGGGGGAGTGGGGATGGCCGTTTTCACCCTCCTCAGGCTCCTAGAAAGGCTCTAGAGCCTGGGGAGGGCTAAAACGGGTCTTCAAGTCCCACCGGAAGTTGGCAAACGTGCCGTTTCCAACCTCCAGAGGGCCTCCGGGGGGGATGGGGAAGGCTGTTTTCACCCTCCACAGGCTCCAAGAAAATCTCTGGAGTCTGGGGAGGGCGAAAAATGGGCCTACTGGGCCCACCGTGCCAAAAGTGGGGGGAGTGCAATTGAGACAACTGTTAAAGGAATCTTGCCTCATTTTACAACCTTTCCTGGCACAGTTGTTAAGCTAGTAACATGGTTGTTCCCAGCGGCAGGTTTCACATTTTGTTAATACTGGTTCGCCGTGTGTGCGCACTTCACACATGCATGCATCTTCCACGCATGCGCCCGGCCTTCCGTGCATGCGCTTTGCTCATGCGTCTGCCTTCCGCGCATGCTCCTGGCCTCAAAAACGTGTCTAAATAGGACGGCATAGCGCCGGGGCGAGGGGGCAGGCCCACCCACGATCTCCGCTACTGGTTCGTTCGAACTGGTACGAACTGGCTGAATATCACCTCTGGTTGTTCCATGAATCTGGCTTCCCTGTTGACATCGCTTGACCGAAGGTCTTAAAAGGAGATCGACGTGACCCCAGGACACTGCGATTGTCATAAATAGGAGTCAACTGCCGAGTGTCTGAATTTTATTTAGGTGACCCCAGGGATGCTGGAACGGTTATAAGTGTGAAAACCGTTCATAAGTCACTTTTTTTCAGTGCCATTGTAACTTCGGTCACTAAACAAATTGTTGTAAGTCAAGGCTCCGCTGTATCATCCTCATTCCTTTCTGCAGATGTTGCTAACGGAATAGCAATAGGCTTGTTGCAATTTTTGAACTCTTCTATTTTCCTCCGTTTAAAAAAAAAAAATTAATTTGCATCGGCAACGGTCCGTGGATAATTCTTTGCAAATCAAAACGCCCGGATGTCCTTCATAGGTACCGCTGCGTCTCGCTGTACAGGGGGGGTTGTGAAAAGAACGGATTGCATCGTCTGTTCCTGGTTCTTTTTTCTTCCCACAATGCCCTGAGACTGACATCCACACCAGGGCATTCTGGGATAACAATCCCCCCCTCCCTCCTTGAAAGATCCTCATTTTTCCCCCCTTAGTGCCCTAGAACAGGGGTCCCCAACCTTTTGGACCTCAGGGACCACTAACTTCATAATTTTAAATCCCGCGGACCATTAATATGATCTGCCTAATGACCAGCTGGGTGGGCATGGCTAGATGGTCATGTGACTGGGTGGGCGTGGCCAACTCGATGTCACTCACATCAAGGGGCACCTTGCTGGCCTCTCCTTGCCCCTCCCCTGTCAGCCACTCCTCGCCTCCCCACCCGGGCTCCTTAGGGCCCCAACAGGAAGCAGTTGTTGGAGCTAAGCAGCCACCACGAGAAAGAGTTGGCAAAACAGCTGGCTCAGTTCAAATTGGATCTGATTGAGGAGGCTCAGCAGAAGCACCTCACTGAGGACTAGGAGCATAGGCTTTCCAAGCAGAGGGACGACCTGTGGGAGTGCAAGGCCTGGAGGCTCAGAGGGCTGAGACAGTCACCCAGTTCCAGGCCATGATTCACTCCCACTGGAACGAGGCCTTGTAGCTCTTCACCACCAGCGGTGCTTCCGCAATGCGGGGCGGTCCCTTACATTTTCCAGGATGGCCCCAGAGGTGGGTTTCACTGGTTTGCTGCGTGCGCACCAGTGGCGGGTTTGCAAGAACCGGTAGTAAAAATTTGTAGTAGTTCGGAGAACCGGTAATAACATTGGCTAGCCACATCCCCGAACCGGTCGCAGCCTGGTCGCTGCTCGCTTACCCCATTCACCTCATCAGAGGCTTTTTTATTTTATTTTTAAAAACATTTTTTCTACAACTCTTTGGCCGAAAAAATGCTTTTAAAAGTTAAAAAAAAAGCCTTTGATGATCTCACAGCTCAGCTGGGATCATCAGAGGCTTTTAAAAGCATTTTTTCGGCCAAAGGGGTTGTAGAAAAAATACTTTTAAAAGGAAAAAAAAGCCTCTGCCGATCAGGCAACTCAGCTGGGATCGTCAGAGGCTTCTAAAAGAATTTTTTTCCTGCAACCTCTTCAGCCGAAGAGGTTGTAGGGGAAAAAATGCCTTTAAAAGCCTCTGGCGATCCCAGCTGAGTTGCCTGATCGTCAGAAGCTTCTAAAAGCTTTTTTTTTCTGCAACCTCTTAAGGTTGTAGAAAAAATGCTTTTAAAAGTAAAAAAAAAAAAAAAGTTGGCCATGCCCACCCAGTCACATTACTCCCACCAAGCCACGCCCACAAAATAAGCCACGCCCACAGAACCGGTAGTAAAAAAATTTAGAACCCACCCCTGGTGCAAGCATGCTCGCTTTGCACGTGTACCTTCCATGCATGCACCCCCCCTCGGGCTGGATCTGACCACATCACGGGCTGGATCCGGCCCGTGGACCTTGTGTTTAACACCCCTGCCTTGTAGTGTTGTCTTGACAAATCGACAGACAGACTTCATTGAGTAATACATGAGTAATATACAGCCTGGAACGTGGTTTTCTTTTCCTATATATAATTCATTTTTTTTTTAAAAAAAAATTGTGCAACTGAAGGAAATGGAACACAAAAACGAGTCTAATCAATGAAAGGCCCATTGCTGCCCTGCAATCTAAGTCAGGGATGAAATCTAATATTTGTTACTACCGGTTCTGTGGGTGTGGTTTGGTGGTGGAGTAATGTGACTGGGTGGGTGTGGCCAATTTTTTTTTTTTTTTACTTTTAAAAGCATTTTTTCTACAACCTCTTCGGCTAAAGAGGTTGCAGGAAAAAATGCTTTTAGAAGCCTCTGACGATCAGGCAACTCAGCTGGGATCGCCAGAGGCTTTTAAAGGCATTTTTTTTCCTACAATCTCTTCGGCCGAAGAGGTTGTAGAAAAAATGCTTTTAAAAGTTAAAAAAAAAACAGCCTCTGTTGATTGCGCGGCTCAACTGGGCATGGGGGTGGCAGCACAGGGATTTTTGCTACCGGTTCGCCGAACAATCTGCAGCCATCACTACCAGATTGGGCGATCCGGTCCGAACCGGGAGCATTTCACCCCTGATCTAGGTGGCAAAGCTATTTCCAAAACCTTAGCTCAGCCACCATCTAATGGCCATCCGGACATCTGCAGGCCAGACTCGATCAAATCTTACATTTTCAGATTTTTTATTCTGCCACAGTTGCAGCCTAGCTTCATGTTGGAAGGTGCGTGTTAAAAGAAAAAAAAAAAAAGACAACAAAATGTTGGGAAAATGTCTGGGGCAGAAATGATTGCAGCCAAAACAGAGGCGTTCCAGAAACAGGTTCTTTGTCGATAGGTCAACTCAACTCAGGGAGTTAAAGGAGGTCTAAAAGTTTATTCTCATTATAAAATAATTGTTTTGACCATAAAGCCTCCGGCTGAAATTTTTACCCTTTGCTGGAAAAATGGGATCAGAGGTGGTTCATAAATGGAAACGGTGAGAGCAATTTATAGGCTTCCTGCGTAACTAAAAGAGGTAAGTCGGGAAAATTGACACGGCAGAGTAATCAAAACTCCAACCTTTGTTGTGTTTGTCACAAAAGTCTATGGGGCTTCAATCGCATCGTTGCAGCGGCCATCTTGACTTTTCTGACAGCTTCCCTCTCTTGAACACCTCCGCCCATTGGTGGGTTGCTACTGGTTCGCCCCGGTTCGGGCAAACCGGTCGTGGCGGCAGGGGGAAACTCCGCCCGCCCACCCAACCATCATCAAAAATGCTCTGTGCAGAAGCGCCACTTGCTCATAAAGCAAGTGCACGCACCTGCGTGCTCCTGATAGCGAACCTGTAGCGCCAGGATTTGAAACCCACTACTGCCTCTGCCCAAGATAACAAAACAGATTCCTTTGTTCAGATAAGGCAAGGATGTCAAACTCAAGGCCCGTGGGCCAGATGCAGACCACGATGTGGTCGGATCCAGCCCGTGGGGCTGTCTTGGAAAATGTAAGGGACCAGCCTGCGTCACTTCAGCCAGTTTACCCAATGAGGCTGCGGCCTGGTCTACCCAGTGCGAATAGGAAACATCAAGCCAGTGTGGCTTCGGCCTGGTCTACCCAGTGCGAATTAGGAAACATCAAGCCAGTGTGGCTTCGGCCTGGTCTACCCAGTGCAAATAGGAAACATCAAGCCAGTGTGGCTTCGGCCTGGTCTACCCAGTGCGAATAGGAAACATCAAGCCAGTGTGTCTTCGGCCTGGTCTACCCAGTGCAAATAGGAAACATCAAGCCAGGGTAGCTTCGACCTGGTCTACCCAGTGCGAATTAGGAAACATGCCAGCAGTTTGGGGAGTGGTGTCAAGCTGGCCATTCCAGCCAGTTGGCCACACCCACCCACCTGGCCACACACACCCCCACTCTCCCCAGGTCAATCACAGCCCTGATGCGGCCCTCAATGAAATTGAGTTTGACACCCCTGGGATAAGGGTTACCAAGTTTTTTGACTGCAAATATCTAGATGACCAGTAGAGGGGGATAAAGATTTAAGAGTTGCAGTGCCTTTTTGCCACCATCTAGCGATCACGCAAGGTACTGCAGTTTGGATCAGTAATTCAAGTCATATGCTGGATCCCCCAAATGAACCCTGTTGTGACTTAACAAGGTGGTCAGACTCACAAGAGGAAAGGGGAAGAACAAGGATAGAAATAATAAATAAACCAAAAGAAAATGAGTCAATTCAAAGTTAAATATTAGTACCGTTTTTCCCCAATAATAAGCCTGTCAGAGAACTTTATCACGTCTCTGTAGCAACAGAGACAAGACTGTCTTGTGATAGATAGATAGATACAGATAGATAGATAGTTAGATAGATAGATAGATAGATAGATAGAGATAGATAAATAAAGATAGATAGATAGATAGATAGATAGATAGATAGATAGATAGATAGATAGGAGATAGATAGATAGATAGATAGATAGATAGATAGATAGATAGATAGATAGATAATAGATAGACAGAAGATAGATAGATAGAGATAGATACTGTAGATATATAAATATAGATAGATAGATAGATAGATAAAGATAAATAGATAGATAGATAGATAGATAGATAGATAGATAGATAGATAAAGATAGATAGATAGATAGATGAGAGATAGATAGATGAGAGATAGATAGATAGATAGATAGATAGATAGATAGATAGATAGATAGATAATTTCATTTCATTTCATTTCATTTTTCATTTTATTAAATTTGTATACCGCCCTACTCCCGAAGGACTCAGGGCGGTAAACAGGCACAAAATAAAACACATAAATACAAAAGTTAAAAAACATAATTAAAACCAAATTAAATAATTTTGCCCGAGACAATTAAAATTCCCAGTAATTTAAAACAAATTAAAATTTCAATTTAAAAATTTAAAAGAAGGGGAGAAAATTAGGCCAGGCCGGCCTGCTGGAATAGGAGTGTCTTCAAAGCACGGTGGAAGGTGCGCAGATCCAGGATCCTCCGTATCTCCGGGGGGAGCTCGTTCCAGATAGTGGGTGCCCCCACAGAGAAGGCCCTCCCCCTGGGGGCCGCCAGTCGACATTGTTTGGCTGACGGCACCTGGAGGAGCCCCTCTCTATGAGAGCGTACCGGCCGGTGGGAGGCTGTTTGATAATAGATAGATAATTGATAATAGATAATAGATAGACAGATGATAGGTAGGTAGGTAGATAGATAGATAGATAGATAGATAGATAGATAGATAGATAGATAGATAGATAGAGATAGATAGGAGATAGATAGATAAAGATAGATAGATAGATAAATAAAGATAGATAGATAGATAGATAGATAGATAGATAGATAGATAGATAGATAGATAGAAAGAATTATTTATTGGCCGAGTGTTACTGGTCACACAAGGAATTTGTCTTGCCGCATACGCTCTCGGTGTACATAAAAGAAAATATACATTTGTCAAGATGTCTTCCCTGGTCCTTCTTGTCACTAGACTAGCCATCCCCTGTTCCTGCATCCGTTCATCGTATGTTTCAGTCTCCAGCCCTGTGCACAATCAGAGTAACAAAACACATGGCCCTGTACACAATCTTAGCAAAAGACACTGCCCTGTGCAGCATCTTGCATCTTGTCTTTTTATGTACACTGAGAGCCTATGCACCAAAGACAAATTTCCTTGTGTGTCCAATCACACTTGGCCAATAAAGAATTCTATTCTATTCTATCTCCGTAGCCAAAAACACACTTCCCTGTGCACATTCTGAGTAGCGAAACCTTGTGCGTCTTTCCTTTGGAAAGCATCTGCATGCCAGTGACACCCACACACCGATCACACAATGCCCTCCATCCTCCCCCTACCCCCCGCCGTCAACAGCAGCCCCTCTCCAAGTGGCCAATGCCAACCGAAGCTCGGTTCGCAAGGGGTCACCCAACTTTTGGCCCGAAGGTGACCTGGCACAGGAATTCCAACAATAACAACAACAACAAAAAGGCACCCCAAAAGACTGCGCCACAAATGTCACACGCCAAGTCTGAAGTGACGGAGAGAATGTGTAAAAAGAGGGAAAAAAGAGAGAAGGAGAGAGGGAGGGAATCATCCCAACTCTGGAGCTTTGTGATTGTGATGGAAGGGGTGCATCGCCCATCCGTCAAACTTTCTTTTCTGACTTTAAGGGGAGGGGGAAAAAAAGAGAGAAACCTCTCTGTGTTTGTGTTTGTGTGTGTGTCTGTGTGTGCAAAGATGGAATTCTTTCTCCAAGCTTAAAGAAGGGAAGTTTTGTCTGGGTTCTCTCCCCCAGTCTCTCCCCCGGGGGCCTCTCTCAAAGTTTAGCCCCGTACGGGGAAAAAAAGGCAAGCAAACTGGCATTTTCTAAAGGAACAACACAGCCTCTTTTTCGTGGGAAGTTTAATTCAGGAAAAACGTGCTTTTATTTAAATTCTATTTTTGGGGGGGACGACGACAAAAAAAAAAAGCAGTCTGCTTTAAAACAAAGTCCTGATCCGTTGAAGATAGCTTTCCCCCACTCCTCTAAAAACAAAACAAAACACAACTCTTTTGTTGTCTGATTTCTATCCCTAGACAAACTCTACCCTGTGTAGAATCCTAGAGAGGGAAGGGTCCTGTGAGGGCATTGAGTCCAACCCCAGTTCTGTGCTGGGAATGCAAACGGGGCACTCCACAATTTCTGTGGTTAAACAAGGCAGTTTGTCAACTTGCAAAGCTTTCAAGTTGCCATGAGCAGGAGGGAGGGAGAACTGAAGTGAATTCCATACATTCTTTCTGACCGCAATCAGAAGGAGGGTGTTAGGTTTCACAGCCAGCCAAAGTGGTTAATTGGAGAATGTGATTTATGACATGGCCAGAGAGGAGGGGAGAGACAGGGTCATAGGGGAACGTAAATCTACGTGGGATCAGTCCTAACTGCATCCAAGTATTGCCGGAATGTTGCTCCTAATAAATGACTATATTTCCTTTGAAGTTTGGATCATGGCTCATGAATTAATTAGGGCATCTTTCGGAAACTTGACACAGTTCTTGTGCCTGGTTTCACAGCCCTTTTTTGTTGTTGTTGTTGGGGTTCTTAAGCGAATCCATGCCATTGTTAAGTGAATTACAGGTAGTCTTCGACTTACGACCGCAATTGAGTCCAACATTTCCGAGAACGGACCTCCCACCCACATCCTCCATCCAAGCTACAGATGTTTGGCCTCATCGCAAACTGTTGTCAATCCACACTTTCGATCAAGGCATTGTGGAGATCAGGGCAGGGGTGAAATGCTCCCGGTTCGAACCGGATCGCGTGATCTGGTAGCGATGGCGGTGGGTGATTCGGAGAACCGGTAGCAAAAATCCCTGCCTCCCCCCCCCACCATGCCCAGCTGAGCCGCAGGATCATCAGAGGCTTTTTTTCTTTTTTACTTTTAAAAGCATTTTTTCTACAACCTCTTCGGATGAAAAAATGCTTTTAAAAGTTTAAAAAAAGCCTCCGATGATCACGCGGCTCAGCTGGGATCGTCAGAGGCTTTTCAAAGCATTTTTTTCTGCAACCCCTTTGGTCGAAGAGGTTGTAGGAAAAAAAAATGCCTTTAAAAGCCTCTGGCAATCCCAGCTGACTTGCCTGATCGTCAGAGGTTTTTCAAAGCATTTTTTTCTGCAACCTCTTGGCCAAAGAGGTGGTTAAAAAAATGCTTTGAAAAGTCTCTGACGATCCGAGCTGAGTTGCCTGATTGGCAGGGGCTTTTCAAAGCATTAGAAAAAAATGCTTTGAAAAGTTAAAAAAAAAAAAAAAAAGTTGGCCACGCCCACCCAGTCACATTACCTCCCCCACACCAAGCCATGCCCACAGAACCGGTAGTAACAAATTTTAATTTCACCCCTGGATCAGGGGATGGTAGTCACTTACTTTCCCTACCGGTTCGCAAATGTGCACACGCATTTGCAAACCGGTCGACAATGTGTCTGTGCATGCGCCCAGCCTCAAAAACGTGCCTAAATAGAATGGCATTGTTGTGGTTCGCCAGCAGCCTGCGGAGCTGGCAGCGGAGTCGGACAGTGAGGAGGCTGAGGAAGAACATGGGCCAGTCCTGGAGGCTGGGGAAGGCCCGGATGAGGGCTCTGCGTCGGAGGCAGAGATGGGGCCAGGGCCATCGGGGAGTGATGTGTGGACTCCAGAGACTCCAGAGGCGGACAATACAGAGGCAGAGGAATAGGAGGAGCCTGTTCCTAGTGCACGTATGAGAAGAGCTGCCAGAAGGCAGGAGCAGCTAAAGCAGAGAGGACAACTCAGGAGTAAGGCCAAGAGATGATTGGCCCCTCCCAGAAGGCTTCAAAGAGCAGCAACGGCTCTTGGGCTCTTTGCCAGAAAACAACGTTGATAGTCTTGCTGCACTTGTTTTTTGTTTTTTTTTTAATTAATATGCCGCCCTTCTCCGGAGACTCAGGGCGGCTTACAATGCATTAAGCAATGGCCTTCATACTTTTGTATATTTATACAAAGTCAGATTATTGCCCCCACATTCTGGGTCCTCATTTCACCTACCTTTGAAAGGATGGAAGGCTGAGTCAACCTTGAGCCTGGTGAGATTTGAACTTGCAATAATTGCAAGCAGCAGATGTTAATCACAGTGCTTTAGTCTACTGTACTACAGGCTCTTCCTGTACTTATCTCTTATTGGCGTCTTATGCTTTTGAACTTTTGCCAAGAGAAGCCTTTGGCAGTTTGCCTAATTATACCAAGGTTGGTGATTAGACTGAAGAATTTGTGTTATGAAGAATTTGTTTTAATTTTAAGTTTGGACTATGCTGAGAATGAGTTAATTCTCAGCTGTTCTACTAAAGTCTGTTTGTTTTGGAACTGTTTGCATCCATTACTACCTACTTGGGCCTGGGTCACAATAGGCATAGAGCCGCGATTTCTGCTACCAGTTCGGGCAAACCGGTCCGAACCGGCTGAATACCACCTCTGGTGGGGATGTTGCGACAACTGTGAGAAGACCGGCCATAATTCTCTGTTTTTCAACATTGTTGTCACTTCGAACAGTCACTAAACGAATGGTTGTACATGATCTGTCCCCGTCCACACACACACACAAACACAGCCAGCCGAGGGTTAAGAAAGTACTTGGCACGCACACAAGTCGTTATCTCAAACTTGGCAGCAATATAATCACCGTCTGCCAAGAGCTTTTACTGCAACAGATAACATAAAATTACATACACATTGCAAATAGTCCAGCAAAAACAATATCCCTTTCGGCAGCTTCAGACGTTGTTCAAGTGACTAGCCAAAGTTCGTTTTTGTTCGTCACGGGGTTTTACCAGCCACCACCCTCTCTTATATAGTCTCTGGGGTGTGGTCCAGTGACTCAGTTCTAATCCCTAGCACGCCTCCTTAGCTGCTGCAACCATTTATCATGCCTTCGTTGGCGTGCATCCAGAAATGACGGCTCTCCTTCGCTCTCATCCGAGACACCTGGTTCGTGGCTAATCTCCTCTCCCTCGGCCGGCACCTGAGACAGTGCCAGAGGGGAGGAGCCTGGAGAGGGAGGCCTGGCTGACTCCTCTTCCTCATGTTCGGAGCTTTCTTCCTCCAATGAGATAGGCTCAGAGGGCGGGGCCACAACAGTACATAGAGGATTGCTGGTACCTTCGGCTTCCCTCTTCTTGGCTGAAAAACTTGTCATGCCCACCAAACCGGGCGTGTAAACCCAATGAAGGGGGAACATGTCCCTCCTGGTGGCTGTACCCTTTTGCCGAATACTCCATTCCTCAGTCTCCAACCGTGCGTCAGCATGCTGGGTGAAGGTAGAGAGCCTGTCCGATCGTCCTCAATCCGATGGTGCCTGGGTCGTTTTTGACTTACAACAGTTCATTCGTGTTACAATGGGAGTGTGGGGGGGGGAAGGACTGTTTCTCACACTTATGACGGTCACAGCATTTCCGCGCTCTCATGATCAAAATTCAGGTGCTTGGTGACTGACTCGTATTTATGATGGTCGGGAGTGTCCCGGGGTCACATAATCCTTCCAATGAGCAAAGTCAACGGGGGAAGCTGGAGTCTCTAAACAACAGTGTTGCTAATTTAACAGCTGCAGTGATTCACTTAAGAACGGTGGCCAGAAAGGTCGTAAAATGGGGCAAAATTCACTGAACAGCTGTCTCGCTTAACAAGAGACGTTTTGGCCTCAGTTGGGGTTGTAAGTCGAGGACTGCCTCTATCTCTCTCTCACTCTCTTTTTCCTTCTTTCCTTCCTTCCTTCCTTCCTTCCTTCTTTCTTTCTTTCTCTTTCACTACTTCTTTCTCTCTCTCTCTTACACTGTCTATTTCTTTCTTTTTCTTTCTCCTTCCTTTCTTTCTCTTTCTTTCTTTCTTTCTTTCAGTCTCTTTCTTTCTCTCTCTTTCACTCTCTTTCTTCTTCCTTCCTTCCTTCCCTTTCTTTCTTTCTCTTCCTTCCTTTCCTTCTTTCTCTTTCTTTCTTTCTGTCTCTTTCTTTCTCTCTTTCACTCTCTTCTTCTTCTTTCCTTCCCTTTCTTTCTTTCTCTTCCTTCCTTCCTCTCCTTCTTTCTCTTTCTTTCTTTTTTCTTTCTCTCTCTTTCACTGTCTCTTTCCTTCCTTCCCTTTTTCTTTCTCCTTCCTTCCTTCCTTCCTTCCCTTTCTTTCTTTCTTTCTTTCTTTCTTTCTTTCTTTTTTCTTTCTTTCTCTTTCTTTCTTTCTTTCTTTCTTTCTTTCTTTCTTTCTTTCTTTCTTTCTTTCTTTCTTTCCTTCCTTCCTTTTTTTCTTTCTCCTTCCTACTTGCCTTCCTTCCTTCCTTCTTTCTTTCCTTCCTTTTCTTTTTCTTTGCCTTTCGTTTTTTGCCTTTCTCTCTCTCTCTCCCCCCCCTTCTTTCTGTCAACCCCTGATTCCGCAAGTCTCCGGTGGTATGTGACTCTTTCTTTCTTTCTTTCTTTCTTTCTTTCTTTCTTTCTTTCTTTCTTTCTTTCTTTCTTTCTTTCTTTCTTTCTTTCTTTCTTTCTTTCTTTCTTCTCTCTCTCTCTCTCTCTCTCTCTCTCTCTCTCTCTCTCTTTCCTTCTTTCCATCTCTCTCTCTCTCTCTCTCTCTGTCCCTCTGTATGTGTGTATGTGTGTGTTTCTGTGCTGAGTGGCCCTTCCATTCCTGCCTTCCATCAGCCTTCCTCCCTGGGGAAATCACTTCTCCGCAGTGCCCAGATGAGACAACGCAAGTGGCCGAGCTTGGTTGCACCTTCCCGGGGATGGCAGGCGGAGGCGGAGCCCCACCTGCGTCACTGGCCTTTACCTGCGCCAGGTGGGAGCCACGGAGGTGAGCCCACCTTCCCCCACTGGTCCCCCACCCTCTTCCCCACGTGGAAAATTGGAGGTGTCCTTTCCGCAAAGCCTCCAGCTGTTTCCTTCCCAACGGATTATCCTATAAAAAGGCAACCAGCCGCCACCTGACAGCTCTTGATGGATTGAAAGTCAATCAGTTTTGACAAGAGGGGAAACGGCTCCTTCATGCTAATCTCCAAATATTACCGGGCTAAAAAGCTGCTGTTTTTCCTCTCGTTTTCTCTTTTTTTTTCTTTCTCGCAAACTATCAATTTTATTTTCCACCAAGGAAGGGGCGTCTTGGAGGTCTTCTACTCAGACTCCTTACTCAGGCAGGAGACCCAACCTCTATCACCTCCTTCCTTCCTTCCTTCCTTCCTTCCTTCCTTCCTTCCTTCCTTCCTTCCTTCCTTCCTTCCTTCCTTCCTTCCTTCTTTCCTTCCTTCCTTCCCTCCTTCCTTCCTTCTTTCTTTCCTTCCTTCTCATCTCTCACCTTCCTCTTCCAACCCCCTCCCTCCCTTTTTTCCTTTCTCCACTCCCTGCTCCCCTCCCCTCCTGTCCTCCTCCCTCCCTCCCTTTTTTCCTTCCCTTCCATCTCCTCCCTCTTCTCCCCTTCTCTCCTCCTTCCCCCACCCTCCCTCCCTTCCCTCCCTGATCCTCTCCCCTCCTCCTCCCTCTGCCCTCCTTCTTCCCTCTCTCCCACCCTCCCTTCCCTCTTCTCCCTCTCTCCCCTCCATGCTCCCCTCCTGTCCTCTCTCCCTCCCTCCTTTCCGCTCCATCTCTTCTCCCCTCTACTTCTCCCTCCTTCCCTCTCTTCCTTCCTTCCTTCCTTCCTTTTTCCACTCCCTGCTCCCTCCCCTCTCCTTCCCTCCTTCCTTTCCCTTGCATCTCCTCCCCTCCCCTCCTCCTTCCCTCTCTCCCTCCCTCCCTCCCTCTCTTCCTCCCTTCTTTCCTTTTTCCACTCCCTGCTCCTTCCCCTCTCCTTCCCTCCTTCCTTTCCCTTGCATCTCCTCCCCTCCCCTCCTCCTTCCCTCTCTCCCTCCCTCCCTCCCTCTCTTCCTCCCTTCCTTCCTTTTTCCTCTCCCTCCTCCCTCCCCTCTCCTTCCTTCCTTCCTTTCCCTTGCATCTCCTCCCCTCCCCTCCTCCTTCCCTCTCTCCCTCTCTTCCTCCCTTCCTTCCCTTTTCCCCTCCCTGCTCCCTCCCCTCCCCTCCCCTCTCCTTCCCACCCTAACCCTAACCCTAACCCTAACCCATTGCTTCTTGACCTGCCTTCAGGTGCTTTGGAAAATACCTTGATTGCCTCTTCTTTGGGGCAGTCCCTGAGATACTAGAAGACTATCTTCTTGACCAACTTCTAAGTAGCTATTGAAACTGGGACCAGCTTGATTTCTGGGTGACTCTTCAGAGATGTCCACAGGGGAAGTTGCCCAAAATTTAAAGGGCCATCACTGGAGGACTTGAAGCTTTTTGTTGCACGCAGAAAAAGGGACACACGGCTGAGGACTCTGTTTTGGCTTCTTTGAACCCTTTCTATGGTGGAGACCTCTGGGACAAACCACAGGTTCTCCAGGTCCACCAGATGGTCCTTCTGCTTCAAAAGTGAAGGTGCCTGAGATGGAAGTGGAGCAGAATGAAGACGGTGCATAAATAATTCAAGCAAAATGTAATTTTGGGATGGGTGGATGGATGGATGGATGGATAGATGGATGGCTGGATGGATAGATAGATAGATAAGATGGATACTGTAACAGGATGGAAGGATTAATGGATGGGTGAATGGATGGATGGAGGAAGGAAGGGATAAGTGGATGGATGGATGGAAAGGGATGGATGGATGGAATGATGGATAGATAGATAGATAGATAGATAGATAGATAGATAGATAGGTAGGTAGGTAGATAGATAGATAGATAGATAGATAGATAGATAGATAGATAGATAGATAGATAGATAGTATGGATATTGTAACAGGATGGATGGATGGATGGATGGATGGATGGATGGATGGATAGATAGATAGATAGATAAGATGGATACTGTAACAGGATGGATGGATTAATGGATGGGTGAATGGATGGATGGATAGATGGATGGATAGATAAGATGGATACTGTAACAGGATGGATTGGTGAATGGATGGATGGAGGAAGAGACAGAGGAAGGGATGGGTGGAAGGAAGGATGGATGGATGGAAAGGGATGGATGGATGGAATGATGGATAGATAGATAGATAGATAGATAGATAGATAGATAGATAAGTAGGTAGGTAGGTAGGTAGGTAGGTAGATAGATAGATAGATAGATAGATAGATAGATAGATAGATAGATAGATAGGATGGATATTGTAACAGGATGGATGGATGGATGGATGGATGGATGGATGGATGGATGGATAGATAGATAAGATGGATACTGTAACAGGATGGATGGATTAATGGATGGGTGAATGGATGGATGGATAGATGGATGGATAGATAAGATGGATACTGTAACAGGATGGATTGGTGAATGGATGGATGGAGGAAGAGACAGAGGAAGGGATGGGTGGAAGGAAGGATGGATGGATGGAAAGGGATGGATGGATGGAATGATGGATAGATAGATAGATAGATAGATAGATAGATAGATAAATAGGTAGGTAGGTAGGTAGGTAGATAGATAGATAGATAGATAGATAGATAGATAGATAGGACGGATATTGTAACAGGATGGATGGATTGATGGATGGGTGAATGGATGGATGGAGGAAGGGGCAGGAAGGGATGGGTGGAAGGATGAATGGATGGATGGATAGATAGATGGATGGATAGATAAAATGGATACTGTAACAGGATGGATTGATGGATGGATGGATGGAGGAAGAGACAGAGAAGGGATGGGTGGAAGGAAGGATGGATGGATGGATGGAAAGGAATGGGTGGATGGATGGATGAAGGGACAAAGTAGGGGATGGGGGAAGAATGTGTGAATGGATGAATGTATAGATAAGATGGATAATGTAACAGGATGGATGGATGGATGGATGGATGTAGGAAGGGACAGGAAGGAAGGAAGGAAGGAAGGAAGGAAGGAAGGAAGGAAGGAAGGAAGGAAGGAAGGGTGGATGGTGTCAGAATATTCATGACTGGGTAACAAAGTCAGCCAATTGGGAGCCGAGACAGACTGGAGCCAGGCGTGTCTTAGTCTGCAGCTTCTGATTCTGTGCAGAGAAACAAAACTGAAACCAACACAGTGTGTGTTAAACTCTGAGCTGTGAAGCTGTGTGTGTGAACTCGTCTGCTGATCTGAGCTGAAATGAAGCTGTGAATCTGCCCGTTGGTATTGAAAAACTTACTTCAGGTATTATTGTGAATATAAAGAAGTTAATGAATCCCGCCGCATCAGTTTATCTGTGTGTGTGTGTTTATCTGGATTTGTTTTTTTGCAAGAAGCTCTTGACAGATGGATGGATAGATGAATGGATGGAGAGAGTCCAAGGAATTTAAAGCTGTTGACTGTTCCAACCTTAACCACATCTGCTGGACTCCTCTCTAGGTTTCGCCTTCAGCCCCATCAAATCCGGCCTCTTCAGTTTCCCTTTGAAATGGGGCACAGAAAATCTCCCACAGACGAACCGATGCAGCTTCCCAGTCTTCGTTCAGCCCTTAAATCATGGTTAAATCATGGTTGGTTAATGATGAAAATATAACCATTTCGGCCGGGCTAAAGCTTGAACGATGCCTTCCTATTCCCACCCCCCACCCCAACTTCTAAAAAGAGCTATGAGGACCCACAGAATTGGGGGGGGGAAGGGCAGCCAGGAATCCTTCAGCTTTGCAGAGGACAACTCCGCTTCTTGTTTGTCAAATATATACAAAGCCATCAAGGACTAGGAGCAAAAATTGATTTTTTTTTTAATATATACATTTCGGTTACTTCTAAGACCACCGGATTAGGAAAGACTTCCAGTTCTTGGAGGGCAATTTGTCTTAAAAAAAATAATCTTGGAGGCAAATGGAATATAAAACAAACCTTTTCTGTGATGGTCATGGCAGACAAGGAAGAAGAAATGGTAGCTACCATTCAAAGTTTGCCATCTCACAGAGCAGGAGTCTCCAAAATGGGCAACGTTGAGACTTTTGGACTTCAACTTCCAGAATTCCCCAGCCAGCCATGCATGGCTGGCTGGGGAATTCTGGGAGTTGAAGTCCACAAGTCTCAGATTTACCAAGTTAGCCAATTCCCTTTCTCTAGGCCACAGATACATGGCTGGCTGGGGAATTCTGGGAGTTGAAGTCCACAAGTCTCAAAGTGGCCAAGTTAGCCAAGTCCCTTTCTCTAGGCCATAGATACATGGCTGGCTGGGGAATTCTGGGAGTTGGTCCACAAGGTTTAGAGTTACTAAGTTAGCCACTTCCCTTTCTCTAGGCCATAGATACATGGCTGGCTGGGGAATTCTGGGAGTTGAAGTCCACAAGGTTTAGAGTTACTAAGTTAGCCACTTCCCTTTCTCTAGGCCACAGATACATGGCTGGTTGGGGAATTCTGGGAGTTGAAATCCACAAGTCACAAAGTGGCCATTTTGGAGACCCCTGGCCTAGAGAAATTGGTTCCTAAAATTTAGCAGTCTTGGGGTAATGAATTTTCATCTGATCCAAAATGTTTTGAAGGGGAGAAGATGGATTCCTACCAGGAAGAAGAATTTTGGAAGAAGAGCAAGGGAAGGCAAGAGAGGAACAGATAGTCCTTGACTTACAACAGTTCGTTTAGTGACCAAAATTACCACAGCACTGAAAATAGTGACTTAGGATCGTTTTTTCCACACTTACGCCCATGGTCAGGTGATCAAAAGTCAGGCCCTTGGCAACTGACTCATATTTATGACGGTGGCAGTGTCCCAGGAGCATGTGATACTCTTTACCGACCTTCTGACCAGCAAAGTCAATGGGGGAGCCGGATTCACTTAACAACCATGGCAAGAAAAGTCGTAAAATGGGGCAAAATCCACTTAACAACTGTCTCGCTTTGCGATGGAAATTTCGGGCTCAATTATGGTTGTAAATTGAGGGCTACCAGCTATATCTTTCATTGCTTTAGGAAAAGGTACCCCTTGCCATCTTATAACAGAATAATAGAGTTGGAAGGGACGAAATCCAGCGGGTTCTGACAGGTTCTGGAGAACCGATAGCGGAAATTCTGAGTAGTTCAGAGAACCGGCAAATGCCTCCTAGGAGTGGGGAAGGAATGGGGATTTTGCAGTATCCTTCCTCCAGGAGTAGGGAGGGAATGGGGATTTTGCAGTATCCTTCCCCCAGGAGTGAGGAGGGAATGGGGATTTTGCAGTATCCTTCCCCTCGAGTGGGGTGGAAATGTGGATTTTGCAATATCCTTTCCCCAGGAATGAGGAGGGAATGGGGATTTTGCAGTATCCTTCCCCTGGAATGGGGAGGGAAAGGGGATTTTGGAGTATCCTTCCCCTGGAATGGGGAGGGAATGGGGATTTTGCAGTATCCTTCCCCTGCCACGCCCACCAAACCACGCCCACCACGCTCACAGAACCGGTAGTAAAAAAAATTGAATTTCACCACTGCTTATAGGTCATCTTGTCCAATCTTGGTTTGCATGATGGGAGCATGGGGTGGAGGGAGGGGCTTGGGGGGGACATGGAGAAAAGGGGAGGGGCTTGGGAAAAGGTAACTCACATGAGACTCCCGAGTCAGATATCTCAGCTTGCCAAATCCTTAATCCCATTTTCATCCTTTCATTCATTCGTTCGTCCGTTCATCATATTTCCACACCATCCATCTCACCTAAGTGTCTCTGGGGCAGCTTACAATAAAATTTTATTTTACAAATTGGCTTATTTGGCAGACGGCTTTTGGACCTGAATCAGAGAGATTAAATATCTTGATCGAAGCCAGAAAGAGGCCGTTTTCGTTGCCAAAGATCAATCCTTTACAAGGACAGAAAAATAAAAAATTGAGCTGAATCTATATTCTGCCTTTTGATGGGCCTTGAGATGCACCAGATGCAGAATTTTCTCCATCTCGAGAATTGTGGTTCCAATCTAACCAGCTTCTGTCCTTACAGCAATGTTTCTCAACCTTAGCAAATTTTGTGTGGACTTCAACTCCCAGAATTCCTCAGCCAGCATGTTGAGGACTTCAACTCCCAGAATTCCTCAGCCAGCATGTTGAGGACTTCAACTCCCAGAATTCCTCAGCCAGAATGTTGAGGACTTCAACTCCCAGAATCCCCCAGCCAGCATGTTGAGGACTTCAACTCCCAGAATCCCCCAGCCAACATGTTGAGGACTTCAACTCCCAGAATCCCCCAGCCAGCATGTTGAGGACTTCAACTCCCAGAATCCCCCAGCCAGCATGTTGAGGACTTCAACTCCCAGAATCCCCCAGCCATTCGTTAAGTGAATCGGGCTTCCCGATTGACTTTGCTTGTCAGAAGGTCGCAAAAGGGGATCACGTGACCCCCCCCCCCAGGACCGTTGTAAATACGAGTCAGTTGCCAAGTGTCCAAATTTTGATTATGTGACCGTGGGGATGTTGCAACCATCGTAAGTGTGAAAACCGGTCGTAAGTCACTTTTTTCAGTGCTGTGGTAACTTTGAACAGTCACTGTTCAAAGGGGGGTGGTAATGTGACTGGGTGGGCGTGGCCACTTACTCGGTGAAGAGGTTGTAAAAAAATGCTTTCAAAAGGCTCTGACGATCCCAGCTGAGTTGCCTGATCGGCAGAGGCTTTTTTTCTTTTAAATGCCTCTGATGATCAGGCAACTCAGCTGGGATCATCAGTGGCTATTAAAAGCATTTTTTTCAAAGCCTTTGACTATCCCAGCTGAACCGCGTGATCATGAGAGGCTTTTTTTTTTTACTTTTAAAAGCATTTTTTCGGTCGAAGAGGTTGTAGAAAAAATGCTTTTAAAAGTAAAAAAAACAGCCTCTCATGATCGTGCGGCTCAGCTGGGCATTTGGGGGGGGGGGAACAGGGATTTTTGCTACCGGTTCTCCAAACCAGACGCCTCCATCGCTACCGGATCGGGTGATCCGGTCTGAACCGGGAGCATTTCACCCCTGGTTGTAAGTCAAGGACTATATTCCGTAACCACCTTCCGTTGCAGAGATGAGGCTGGCTCCGCAAGGATTCGAGCTGTGGATGCCATAAGGTTGAGTCAGCATTGGGGACTCCTTCCTTATCTCTGAGACCCCCCGAAGGCCGGGAGAAGAGATAACATTGATTCACAACAACTGGGCCCCTAACAATGTTAACCTCATATATGGCATATTAGAAAAGCAGACAAGAGGAAAGCAGGAACAGAATCTTGATACGTACAAAATAGAATAGAATAAAATCTCTTGGGAAAAAGCGTATTCGGGAGGGGAAAAAAGAAAAGAATTCCCAGCGGTTCTCTATTTCGGATCTTTTCTCGCCTTAATTTGTTTACATCCATTTTGGATTTTGTCCAACGAATGCTTCCCACAAACATATTCCTCTAGCTAGAATATTTGAATGGACTAAGATGGAGAGACTAAGATACATACAGTAGGTCGACGGATGAGGGAGGGTGGGAGGGAGGGAGGGAGGGGGAGAGGAGAGAGAGAGAGAGAGAGAGAAATGATAGAAAGAGACACAGACGATAGATGGATGGATGGATGGATGGATGGATGGATGGATGGATGGATAGATAGGTAGATAGATGATAGAGAGACATTGATAGAGAGGGATAGATAGATAGAGATCTATCTATCAGATAGATAGATAGATAGATAGATAGATAGATAGATAGATAGATAGATAGATAGATAGATGATAGAGAGACATAGATAGATAGAGAGAGAGAGATCTATCTATCTATTACATAGATAGATAGATAGATAGATAGATAGATAGATAGATAGATAGATAGATAGATAGATGGATGATAGAGAGACATAGATAGAGAGAGAGAGAGAGAGAGAGATCTATTAGATAGATAGATAGATAGATAGATAGATAGATAGATAGATAGATGATAGATAGATGACAGATATAGATAGATGGATAGATGGATGATAGAGAGACATAGATAGATAGATAGATAGATAGGTAAGCATAGATAGATGGATGGATGATAGATAGATAGATAGATAGATAGATAGATAGATAGATAGATAGATAGATAGATAGATAGATAGATGACAGATATAGATAGATGGATAGATGGATGATAGGGAGAAAATAGCAATAGCACTTAGTTTTATATACTGCTTCACAGCGCTTTACAGACCTCTCTAAGCGGTTTAGAGAGATAGATGATAGATAGACAGACAGACAGACAGACAGACAGACAGACAGACAGACAGACAGACAGATGATAGATGGATGGATGAATGATAGGTAAATAGGAGAGAGAGGGAGAGAAAGAGAGGGGGGCAGGCAGGCAGGCAAGCAGATAGAAAAGGGAGAGAAAGATGATGGATGGATGGATTAAATCAGATAATTAGTTGGCTAAACTAAGGTAGACAGATCAAAATAGATCAGAGGAGGAGGAGGACTCCTTGTTGCTCTCTGAGCTTTACTGTTTTCTTGTAGACGTTTCATGATCCAACTAAGTAACATCATCAGCGCCAGAAGGGAGTGGGCTTGCTTTCTGTTTATAGATAACCGTAATGGCGAACCTATGGCACCCGTGCCAAAGGTGGCACGCAGACCCCTCTCTGCGGGCATGCCAGCTGTCGCCCCAACCAAGTTCTACCACGCATGCGTGCACACCTCCATGCGTCTTCGGGTCTCTGCCGTACATATGCAGGGGGTAGGGTGTATGTGGGGACATGCGCACGCATGCGTGGGGATGGGGGGCACATGTGCAGGAACGGGGGCACATGCACAGGGAGCGGGGGGCGCATGCATGGGGGGCACTTGCATTGCATTTTGGGGGTTTGCGCGCACACGTCCTCCGCACCCAATTTTGGGCCTGGCTCGCTTGGTAGGCCGCGGCGAAGACTGGCAAACGGGTGAGGTGCGGAGAACAGCTGGGCACGGATGTGACTCTAGCCACCGGCCAAGGTGGGTGAGGTGAGATAGGGCAGGGTGGCGGAGAGGCGAGGCCAGCCAGTGGTGGGATTTGCCGGTTTGCCAAACTGCACAGAATCGTAACAACCGGTTCACCTGAACTGGTCCAAACTGGCAGCAGCCCATCTCTGCCTGACTTATCTAGTGTATAAGAATGAGAGCAAACCCCACTCCTTTCAAGCACTGGTGACATTACCTAGTTGGGTCATGTTTTTTTTAAAATTTGATTTATATGCCGCCCTTCTCCGGAGACTGAGGGCGGTTTACAATGCGCTAAGCAATAGCCTTCATACTTTTGTATATTTATACAAAGTCAGCTTATTGCCCCCACAAACTGGGTCCTCATTTAACCTACCTTAGAAAGGATGGAAGGCTGAGTCTGGCGAGATTCGAACCTGCAGTAATTGCAGGCAGCTGGTCTTAATAACAGGGTGCTTTAGACCACTGTACTACCAAGGCCCAAGTAGTTAGTATTAAATACAAACACTTCGAAAACAAACAGACTTTATTAGAACAGCTGAGAATTAACTCATCCTCAGCATAGTCCAAACTAAATGAAAGCAAATTCTTCAAAACACCATTCCTCAGTTTATCACCGACGTTGGGATAATTAGGCAAGCTGCCAAAGGCTTTTTTCTTGGCAAAAGTTCAGAAGCAGAAGACGCCGACGAGAAATGAATACAGTGAAACAAGAAGGAATTTTCTCAACGGTTGTTTTTTGGCAAAGAGGCCAAGAGCCGTTGCTGGTCTTTTAAGCCTTATGGGAGGGGCCAATCATCTCTTGGCCTTACTCCTGAGTCGTCCCTTTTGCTTTAGCTGCTCTTGCCTTCTGGCAGCTCTTCTCATACGTGCACTAGGAACAGGCTCCTCCTGTTCCTCTGCCTCTCTACTGTCAGCTTCTGGAGGCTCCGGAGTCCGCACATCACTCCCCGATGGCCCTGGCCCCATCTCTGCCTCTGACGCAATGCCCTCATCTGGGTCTTCCCCAGCCTCCAGGACTGGCCCATGTTCTTCCTCAGCCTCCTCACTGTCCGACTCCGCTGCCAGCTCCGCAAGCTGCTGGTGGACCACAACAGATCATGAAATATCTGCAACCCCCCAGGCTCAGAGAGCACCGAGGACCCCCACAGTTCAACCCAGAGCTACAAATATTCTCTTCGACCTGTTTCCTGTTTGCCATGCATTTCTAGGAAACTTGTGACTCCCCCTTTTTAGTCCCCAGATGTCGGCATAGCCAGACACAGTCTTCCTATACCGTATAACGAGGACCGGGCCCGTTTCCATATTCAGTTTTGTAGAGAATTCTAGTTAGCAGGTGCTGCTCTCCAAGGCTGCGTTATCCGTAAATAAAATATGTTCTTTTTCTTCTTTGCATCCATTTGATCTCTTGCCTTTGTGCTACGAACCGGATCAAACGTGGCTTTTAAATAATCTTTTCGATCCCTGTTGAAAGCGTAGCCTCCTTTTAAAAAAAATAATAAAAATGGGTAAATGTATTTTTGCTGCACATTTGCATTTAAATAAGTGATTTTGCCGTGTTTGTTCACAAAGTCTAAACAGCCTCCAAACTTCATTCATATGCAATGGATTCGCAAAAGAAATATCAAAGCTTTCTTTAAATCTGCAGCACTTCCTGGAATGATCAAGTGCCCCTACAAAGGATCCCCAGATACATCTGGAGTATTTATTTATTTATTTATATTTATTGATTGATTTTTTTAAAAAAATCACAGTACAGGTAGTCCTCGACTTACGTTCGCTTAGTGACCGTTCGAAGTTACAACGGTGCTGAAAAAAGTGATTTAGGACCGTTTTTCACACTTATGACAGTTGTGGCATCCTTGTGACCACGTGATTTACATTCGGATCAGTGGTGGCTAAAGTAAAGTAAACTATGTATAATAGTGATGGGCTGCTCCTGGTTCTATCCGGTTCTTTAGAACCGGTAGTAAAAGTGGCGGGAGACTCTGCCCACCCACCTGGATGTCATAATTGACGATCTGCGCCAGAGGTGGGTTCCTCCTGGTTCGGCCCGGTTCGGCCAAGCCGGAAGCGGTGACGATATGACGTCACCGAACCTGTTCTCTTTGTTCGAGAGCTGGGTCCTCCCACCCACCCGCGTTATTCTTACCTTTTATTTGGCCCCACCCCCAATCTATTCGCTGCCTCCCGAGTCCCAGCTGATTGGCTAGAAGGGAAAAAACTGTTTAAACTCTTCCCATAGGGCTTCAAAGGGCCGTCCTACAGCTGATCAGTGTTAAAAGGCAGTGTGGTGGTAGACCAGTGCCTGCAAAAATAAATGGGTAGACCGGAATGCTTCAAGAACAAATGGGCAAGCAGTTAAAAGCCTGGTAGACCAGTACCTCTGCTAAATCCTAAAGAATTGTCACATGACCATCAAACCATGCCCACAAAATAAGCCACGCCCACAGAACCGGTAGTAAAAAATTTTAGAACCCACCCCTAATCTGCGTATGCGCGTGCTCTCCTGTTGCGAACCGGTAGTAAAGGTAAGTAGAACCCACCCCCGATTCGGATGCTTGACAGCTGACTCACATTTATGATGGTCGCAGTGTCCCAGGGTCACATGATCCCCTTTTGCGACCTTCGGACAAGCAAAGTGTCAGGTTTCGATGACATCTCAAATAAATTGCACTCCCAAACAATTAATCTTTGCTGAAATATTCCATTTATTGAGTACGACAGATCTGGCCCCGACTTCGTCGTAGCCGATACTAACCCTCTGACCCCCAAACCCTTCCCTTTCCGTTCCCCAATTCTCATCTTCTCATTGGCCATCTTCCAAGTCAGTCTCCCCAGCTTCTGACCTCACCCCACAGGAATGTCTCCCCTCCCATCCCATCTCCTAGGGGATATTATCTACAGAGAAAATAAGTAGGTGAAAAGTCAAGCCTCATCTCCTCCTTTTTATGGCAGCATCAGAATGCCGACACAAAGTCCATTGGGAAGACAGATTCACTTAACAACAGTTTCACTAGCTTAACAACCGCAATGATTCTCATTACAACATTTTTCTTTCTTTCTTTTAATGACCCCATAATCCCTTGCAGGGTGGTGTCTGTGCCACTGAATGGAGCTAGCAGAGTGTTTACTGGCTGGGTGCCCTTCCTGTCGCCAATGTGGAGTTTCATTCGGCAGAGATATTCTCATCGTGCGCAGAGAGAGAAATATCTGTCTCTACCTAGGATCAAACTCAGCCTCCTGATTGCCGCGAGAGCTCCATCTCTTTACAACTGTGGCAAGAAAAGTCGTAAAGTGAGGCAAAACTCCCTTAACAACTTTGCCTTGCTTAGTAACAGAAATGTTGGGCTCAATGGTCATCACAAGTCGAGGACTTCCTGTATAGATCAGTGGTGAAATTCAAAAATTTTCCCTACCGGTTCTGTGGGCATGGCTTGGTGGGCGTGGCTTGGTGGTCATGTGACTGGGTGGGTGTGGCTGCACAACTGACTCACACACACAATGCAATAGCAGCTGGACTTCACACAAAATGGCCCCTGCAACAAGCAGGAACCTCACAGACAATCAGGCACAGCTGATTGTCGCACAGCTGATCATCGGAATTTATTTATTTTTTTTATTTTTTTACTTTTTAAAGCATTTTTTTACTACCAGTTTGGGCGAACCGGCCCGAATCGGTAGCATTTCACCCCTGGTATAGATGCGTCAATACAACAATTCCATTGTTACAAAACTACTTCTCTCTACATTAAACGAGGCGTTTTTGACAAGAGGCCTTTTTCAAAAATAGTTTTATGAAGATTATCGTGTCATATTTTTATTTATATCCCATTTTATTATTACTTTTTTTCAAGATCTTTATATTCAATAGTCCTAAAAGAAAATATCCTGTTTCCCCCCAAATAAGACATTCCCCTGATAATAAGCCCAATTGGGCTTTTGAGCGCATGGCAATAAGGCCAAGCGCTTATTTCAGGGTTCAAAAAAATATAAGACAGGGTCTTATTTTCAGGGAAATATGGTATATATATATATCCTGGTTTCCGTTTTGAGGATCTTCTGAATTAAAACATAAATCTGGGCCTAGTATTTTGTGAGGAAATGCAACCATCGATCGAGTAGTCGTATTTTGTTTCTGCACAAGACTTCCTGTAACTTTAATGGCCTCGTTGAAAATAAATATTGCTGCTCATAGTTAGACATTACTCTTGGTTCTAGCAGGAAAAATGGAGATCTATTAATACAGGCAGTCCTCGACTTACAACAGTTCATTTAGTGACCGTTCCGAAGTGACAATGGGTTTGAAAAAAGAGACTCGTGATTGTTTTTCACACTGTAACATCCCCATGGCCACGTGATGAAAATCCGGACGCTTGGCAACTGGCTCATATTTACGACGGTGGCAGTGCCCCGGGGTCACGTGATCCCTTTTTGCGACCTTCTGACAAGCAGAGTCAATGGGGAAGCCAGATTCACTTAACAACCGGGTTACTCACTTAATCTGCGGTGATTCACTTAACGGCAGTGGCAAGAAAAGTCGTAAAATGGGGGGTAGGGAAACTCACTTAACAAGTGTTTCGTTTAACAACAGGAATGTTGGGCTCCATTGTGGCCATAAGTCGAGGACGGGCTTATGGCGGGATCCGTTCTTCATCCAGCTGTGTTCCGGTCATATGTAATTGGATGGAATCAACACACCACGGAAGGAAGAAAATCTGCTGTCCAAAATTGAACATGGAACATAGAATCCTAGGGCTGGAAGGGACCTCGGAGGTCTTCTAGCCTAACCCCCTGCTCAAAGCTAGTCAAAAGTTTGTCCAGTCTATTCTTGAAAGCCTCCATTGACTGTGGGAGACCAGTCAAATAGATGCTGCCTATGGAATGATCAGATAAGATGCTGCATAGCCCTCAGCTGCATAATGAATGGAGAAGGAGGGCTCAGGTGGGACCCTGCCTAGTTTCTCAGGCTGTAGAGTGGGAGAACTGTCCTTTCAGTCTTGTAAGAGGAGGAGGAGGAGGAGGAAGAGGAGATTATTCCTTCATTCTATTCTATTCTATTCTATTCTATTCTGTTGCATATTCTAATCTATTCTGTAATTCTATTCTATTCTATTCTATTCTATTCTATTCTATTCTATTCTATTCTGTTGCATATTCTAATCTATTCTGTAATTCTATTCTATTCTATTCTATTCTATTCTATTCTATTCTATTCTATTCTATTCTATTCCATTCTGTTGCATATTCTAATCTATTCTGTAATCCTATTCTATTCTATTCTATTCTATTCTATTCTATTCTATTCTATTCTATTCTATTCTATTCTATTCTATTCTATTCCATTCTGTTGCATATTCTAATCTATTCTGTAATTCTATTCTATTCTATTCTATTCCATTCCATTCCATTCCATTCCGTTCCGTTCCGTTCCGTTCCGTTCCGTTCCATTCCATTCCATTCCATTCCATTCCATTCTATTCTATTCTATTCTATTCTATTCCATTCTGTTGCATATTCTAATCTATTCTGTAATCCTATCCTATTCTATCCTATTCCATTCCATTCCATTCCATTCCGTTCCGTTCCGTTCCGTTCCGTTCCGTTCCATTCCATTCCATTCCATTCCATTCTATTCTATTCTATTCTATTCTATTCTATTCTATTCTATTCTATTCCATTCCATTCTGTTGCATATTCTAATCTATTCTTTAATTCTATTCTATTCTATTCTATTCTATTCTATTCTATTCTATTCTATTCTATTCTATTCTATTCCATTCCATTCCATTCTATTCCATTCCATTCCATATTTTCTATTCTATTCTATTCTATTCTATTCTATTCTATTCTATTCTATTCTATTCTATTCTATTCTATTCTATTCTATTCCATTCTGTTGCATATTCTAATCTATTCTGTAATCCTATCCTATTCTATCCTATTCCATTCCATTCCATTCCATTCCATTCCGTTCCGTTCCGTTCCGTTCCGTTCCGTTCCATTCCATTCCATTCTATTCTATTCTATTCTATTCTATTCTATTCTATTCTATTCTATTCCATTCCATTCTGTTGCATATTCTAATCTATTCTTTAATTCTATTCTATTCTATTCTATTCTATTCTATTCTATTCTATTCTATTCTATTCCATTCCATTCCATTCCATTCCATTCCATTCCATTCCATTCCATTCCATATTTTCTATTCTATTCTATTCTATTCTATTCTATTCTATTCTATTCTATTCTATTCTATTCTATTCTATTCTGTTGCATATTCTAATCTATTCTGTAATCCTATCCTATCCTATTCTATTCTATTCTATTCTATTCTATTCTATTCTATTCTATTCTATTCTATTGCCTATTCTAATCTATTCTGTAATTCTATTCTATTCTATTCTATTCTATTCTATTCTATTCTTATTCCATTGCATATTCTATTCTGTTCTGTAATTCTATTCTATTCTATTCTGAAATGAGTTTTCTGTCGGGGGACCATGACCAAATTTTTGGGAATGGGAGAAAGAGAGAGACACGTACGCATGCACACACCTACAGACGAACAGAGACATGGCGTTTTCTTCCATTTATTAGGGATGTGTGTGTCGGAATAAATCTTACCTGTTTTACTTTCCAATTCACAGAGATATTTCCTCCCGGAAAGAGTTATGTCTCAAGTTTTAATAAAATATCAAGGCATAAATTTGCAGCTCGCCTTGAGGAGGGGCTGGGGGCGGGGGGAATATGGAAATGGAGAAAATGTCTGGGCTTTTGACTTTCTGTCTCTCTCTCTCTTTTTTTTTTACAGCCCAAATGTCTGCTTTCCTCAAAAAAAAAGAAAAAAAAAAAGAAAAAAGCATTTTTTGCCAATTTCTGCTGCTGCAATCCAGCACTCCCTGGAATGACCGTCACCCCATTTCAGGGATGGGATGAAATTCAGGTCGTCCTCGATTTACAACAGATCATTTAGTGACCGTTTCAAGCGACAACGGCACTGGAAAAAGGTGACGTATGACGTTTTTCACGCTTAACGACCGTTGCGGCATCCTCGTGGACATGTGATCAAAATTCAGATGCCTGGCAAACGACTGGTGTTTATGACAGTCGCATTGTTCCGCGAACCCCTTTTGCGACCTCCTGATGAGCAAAGTCAATAGGGAAGCAGGATTCACTTAACGACTGTGTTACTGACTGAACGACCGCGGGGATTCACTTAACGGCGGTGGCAAGAAAGGCAGCAAAATGGGGCAAAAATCACTGAACGGCAGTCGCACGTAACGGGAACGGAAATTTGGAGCTCAATGGCGGTCGCAGGTAGAGGACTGGCTGTATTGGTGCATTACCTGGGTTCGAATCCTCCTCGGCCTTAGAAGCCCCTTGTAGGATTGTGGGCCAGTCCTAACACACCTCACAGGACCATTGATGGTGCATGAGGAAAAAATAGGAGGAGGGAGATCTGGATATTCCTCTGGACATAAATCCTAAAAAATTAAATAAATCTTGGGCCTAGAACAGGGAAAAAGAAGGCTATTGAGTCAATAAAAATAGCTGTATGAATATCATATCATATTATATTATGTTTATCAACATTGGCAGCTTTAAGGGGCTTGGACTTCAATTCCCAGAATTCCCTCAATCAACTCCATGGGTTTTAAAGCATGCTGGCAGGGGAATTCTGGGAGTTGAAGTCCACCCATCTTCAAACATGCTGGGTGAAGAATTCTGGGAGTTGAAGTCCTCACATTTTAAGCATGCTGTGTGAAAAATTCTGGGAGTTGGTCCACTCGTCTTAAAGCATGATGGCTGGGGAATACTGGGAGTTGAAGTCCACCCATCATAAAGCATGCTGGCTGGGGAATTCTGGGAGTTGAATTTCACCCATCTTAAAGCATGCTGGCTGCGGAATTCTGGGAGTTGAAGTCCACCCATTTTAAAACATGCTGGCTGAAGAATTCTGGGAGTTGAAGTCCACCCATTTTAAAACATGCTGGCTGGGGAATTCTGGGAGTTGAAGTCCACCCATCTTAAAGCATGCTGGCTGGGGAATTCTGGGAGTTGAAGTCCACTGATCTTAAAGGATGCTGGCTGGGAATTTTGGGAGTTGAAGTCCACCCATCTTAAAGCATGCTGGCTGGGGAATTCTGGGAGTTGAAATCCACCCGTCTTAACCTGTCCACCAAGCTGAGAAACCGTTCGATAGTTTTAAAATTCAGGATTCTGAAAACGTCATGTTTTCCCACTGGGGTCATTAAAAGCAATTGTTAGCAACGACCTGGATCAAGCCAAACGCCCAAGCTACAACGAAACAAACCAAGATCTAATGTTGCTCAGGACCAGAGCGGCAACTGACCCAGTTTGTCATCCTGAAGGAAGAAACCTTGGAGAGATATTTTTCCCCTCTCCCTCTATCGCAAGAAAACCCCACCTTCCTATTTAAGTTGGTTTTTTATTTTATTCGAAAGGCTACGCTTTGATCTCCTGCCTCCCTCTCTTCGCTCGCTGCACCTGTTTCCATTTTTATAGCGTTGAATTTAGTCATTTGAAATTTTTATAGTATTTTCCATGGGCTTTTAATTGCTGCGAGCCGGCCTCAGCGGCACTGGGGGAGCCACAGATATAAACGGAATAAAAAGAACAGGGTAAAAATAAACTGGCAGAGCGCTTTTGAGAAAGGAAGGTGTAAACATATAAATAAACAGCCATTTCTCTCTCTCTCTTTTTTCCCCCCACCCCCACGAACAATCTTATCGCCAGCTCTAATAATAATAATAATATTTTTTTTAAAAAAAAAAACAGAATATAGAATCGTAGGGTTGGAAGGCACCCCAGAGGTCGTCTAGTCCAACCTCCATCCTCAAGATGTTGAGACTCTAGAAAGAGTGCAGAGAAGAGCAACAAAAATGATTAGGGGATTAGACGCTAAAACATATGAAGAACGGTTGCAGGAACTGAGCATGGCTAGTCTAGTGAAGAGAAGGACCAGGGGAGACAGGATAGCAGTCTTCCAATATCTCAGGGGCTGCCACAAAGAAGAGGGAGTCAAACTATTCTTCATAGTCGGTGATGGCGTCAACTGACTATATCGGGACGTCAGAAACCACAGCCACTCGGTCTTATCCTACCTGAAGGCAGGATAAGAAGCAATGGGTGGAAACAATGGGCCACCCTAGGGATGCCCTTTCCATGATGTCCTGATGCCTAGAGGCGGTGCGGGCCTGGATGGGCACGAACAGACTCCGACTCAATCCTTCCAAGACTGAGTGGCTGTGGATGCTGGCATCCCGTGTTCTAGAGGTCCCGTCACTTTTGATGGGGGGGAGTACCCTTGAAGTGATGTCCCGGTGTCTGGAGGTCGTGCGGATCTGGATGGGGAGGAATAGGCTCAGGCTCAACCCATCCAAGACCAAGTGGCTGTGGTTTCCGACGTCCCGATATAGTCAGTTGGTGCCATCACTGACTATTGGGGGCGAATCATTGGCCCCCACGGAGAGGGCTCGCAACTTGGACGTCCTCCTGGATTCACGGCTGTCTTTAGAAGAGCATTTGATGGCCGTGACCGGGAGGATTTTTCATCAGGTTCGCCTGATTCGCCAGTTGCGTCCCTTTCTGGATCGGGACTCATTACGCACGGTCACTCATGCCCTCGTCACCTCCCGCCTGGACTATTGCAACGCTCTCTACATGGGGCTCCCCTTGAGGTGCACCCAGAGGCTCCAACTGGCGCAGAGTGCGGCCGCGCAGGTGGTAATGGGAGCGACATGGCATTCCCATGTAACACCTCTCCTGTGTGAGCTGCACTGGCTCCCGGTGGTCTTCCGGGTGCGCTTCAAGGTTTTGGTTACCACCTTTAGAGCGCTCCATGGCTTAGGACCTGGTTATTTACGGGACCGCCTGCTACCACCAATAGACTCCCACCGGCAGGTACACTCCCATAGAGAGGGGCTCCTCTGGGTGCCGTCAGCCAAACAATGTCGACTGGCGGCCCCTAGGGGGAGAGCCTTCTCTGTGGGGGCACCTACGATCTGGAACGAGCTCCCCCCGGAGATACGGAGGATCCCGGATCTGCGCACCTTCCGCCGCGCTTTGAAGACCTTTTTATTCCACCAGGTGGGCCTGGCCTAATCTTTTCCCCTCTTTTCTTTTTAAACATGCAACTTTTAATCTGTTTTTAAACGACTGGGGTGTTTTAATTTGTCTGGGCCAAATTGTTTAATTCGATTTTATCCTGTTTTTTAAATTTTGTATTTATGTATTTTACTGTTTGGCTGTTCACCACCCTGAGTCCTTCAGGAGTAGGGCGGTATACAAATTTGATAAATAAATAAATAAAATAAATAAGGGCCTGCAATTTGGGTGTCCTCCTGGATTCCCGGCTGTCCCTAGAAGACCATTTGACAGCCGTGACCAGGGGGGCTTTCACACAGGTGCGCCAGTTGTGCCCTTTTCTAGACCGTGATGCCCACTCATGCCCTGGTTACCTCCCGCTTGGATTACTGCAATTCCCTCTACATGGGGCTGCCCTTGAGGTGCACCCGGAGGCTCCAGCTGGTCCAGAATGCGGCCGCGTGGGTTGTTACGGGAGCTCCTCGTTACTCCCGTGTAACACCGCGCGAGCTGCACTGGCTACCGGTAGTCCTCTGGATCCGCTTCAAGGTGCTGGTTCTTACCTATAAAGCCCTTCATGGCTTAGGTCCGGGGTATTTGTAGGACCATCTCCTGCCTGCTTCCCACTGTCCTGTCCACTCCCATAGCATTGTCCTCCTCAGGGTACCGTCAACCAGGCAATGCCGTCTGGCGACGCCCAAGGGTAGGGCGTTCTCCGTGGGCGCCCCTACCCTCTGGAACGAACTACCCACCGAGCTCCTGACAGCCCCGGATCTCCGCTCCTTCCGTCGAGGCCTGAAGACTTGGTTATTCCAACGAATGGGCTGATTCTGATCCTTGGGTTTTTATTATTTATGATTTTTAATCTGGTTTCAGTGGGTTTTTATTATTGTATGTTTTTAATCTGTGTTCGCCGCCCTGAGTCCTTCGGGAGAAGGGCGGCATATAAATTCTGTAAAATAAATAAATAAATAATCAAGGAGAGAAGCAATTTAGAACTAAGGAGAAATTTCCTGACAGTGAAAACAATCAATCAGTGGAACAATTTGCCTCCAGAAGTTGTGAATGCTCCAACACTGGAAGTTTTTAAGAAGATGTTGGATAACCATTTGTCTGAAGTGTTATAGGTTTTCCTGCCTGGGCAGGGGGTTGGACTAGAAGACCTCCAAGGTCCCTTCCAACTCTGTTATTCTATTCTATTCTATTCTAAGATACAAGACCTTTTATACCTGCTGCAACCGATAACCTCCCACCAACCAATACGCTCTCACAGAGTAGGCCTACTCAAAGTCCCATCATTAAAACAATGTCGTCTAGTAGTTCCAAGGGAGAGAACCTTCTCTGTGGGGGCACCTACTCTTTGGAACAAAATACCCCTGGAATACGAATAATCCCAGATCTTCGCACTTTCCGACGTGCCCTGAAGACCTCTCTGTTTCAACAAGCAGGGCTAGCATAAACATCTAAATTCTATGCCAAGGTCTTAGCAGATACACCAAGTTGACTCAATTTATTATTTACTGTTTATTTTAAAAAAAAACTATTATATGTATATGAAATCTTAACCTGTTCACCGCCCTGAGTCCTTCGGGAGAAGGGCGGTATAGAAATTCAAATAATAATAATAATAATAATAATAATAATAATAATAATAATAATAATAATAATAATAATAATAATAATAATAATAATAGTACCACCATTCCTGGTTCCACCCTTCTGATTGTGGATCAGTTTTTTTTTAAAAGGTAGGTATCTATAGCCCACCCCCTATTAATTACTAATGATCATAATTAATAATTTCAAGTTTGTGAAAATCTTGAAATTCTGGCCCTGTTCACAAGACATCTTTACCCAGGAAAGAAAAAAAACCATTTGAACAAGATATTAAACTTAGCTTTGCCTGTATATAAGCCGTAATATGAAGAGGGAACCCAGGCGTTAGGTGAGTTTGGGGTTCGAAAGAGGACAAAATGGAAGATAGGTTGTCCTCAACCCTACAATAGTTCATTTAGTGACCGTTATAAGTGTGAAAAACGCCACTGAAAAAAGTGACTTATGGCTGTTTTTCACTCTTATTATTATTATTATAATTATTAATCCATTCCTATGCCACCCACTCTCTGAGGACTCTGGGCGGCTTACACCAAAGACAATATACTAAATAGCATATTGCCCCCAACAATCTGGGTCCTCATTTTACCCACCTCGGAAGGATGGAAGGCTGAGTCAACCTTGAGCCGGTGAGATTTGATCCGCTGATCTGCTGAACTAGCAGTCAGCTGAAGTAGCTGCAGTACTGCACTCTAACCACTGCGCCACTTCGGCTTCTTATGACCATCGCAGCAGCCCCATCGTCACAGGATCAAAATCCAGATGCTTGGCAACGTATTTATGATGGTCACAAGTGTCCCGTGATCCCCTTTTGCGACCTTCTGACAAGCAAAGTCTAGGGGGAAGTCAGATTCGCTTAACAACCGTGTCACTCGCTTAACAAATGCAACCATTCACTTAACACCGGTGGCAAGGAAAGTCATAAAACGGGGCAAACTCCCTGAACAAATGTTTCATTGAGGAACAGAAATTTCGGACCCAATGGTGCTCGTAACTCGAGGAAGACCTGTAGAGGTTGTCCTCGACTTACGACAGTTCGTTTAGTGACCGTTCGAAGATACAATGGCACTGAAGAAAGCCAGTTATCTTTTTTTTCATACTTACGACCATTGGAGTATTCCCATGACCACCTGATCAGGCGCTTGGCAACTGACTCGTATTTATGACGGTTGCAGTGTCCCAGGATCACATGATCCCCTTCTGCACCCTTCTGACAAGCAACGTCCATCAGGGAAGCCAGATTCACTTAACAGTTGTGTTACTCACTTAACAACTGCAGTGATTCACTTAACAACTCTGGCAAGGAAGGTGGTTAAATGAGGCAAAGCTCACTTAATAACTGTCTCGCATAACCACAGAAACTTTGGGCTCAGTTGTGGTCGTAAGTCGAGGACTACCTGTAACTTCGCACTAGTGTGTTGTGTGAACACAGCCGCAGGAGAGGGTGTCTTGTTTAAATTGCATCTCGCTGATCGATTGACCTGGGAAGCTTGGCATTAGGGCCGAGACTTTTATGATAGCCAAGTATAAAAAATGTGCTTGATATTCTTATTGCATGCCCTCTAAACACACAATCTCATTTCATTGTTTTATGGCCCTGGTTTATTTCTTATCGTGTTTGGTATAAATTAGTAATGGAGAAATCTGGTGGAGGGTTTTTTTTTCTCTCTCTCTCTCTTAAAGGGGTTACAAGAAATGAATGAGGAATTGGCTTGAGAGAGAGAGAGAGAGAAAGACAGAGAGAGAGAGAGAGAAAGAAAGAGAGAAAGAGAGAAAGGGAAAGGGAAAGAGAAAGAAAGTGAGAGAAAGAGAACGGGAGAAAGGGAGAGAGAGAAAGAGAGAGAGGCAGAAAGAAAGAGAGAAAGAGAGAGACAGAGAAAGAAAGAGACACAGAAAGAGACAGAGAGAAAGAGAAAAAGAGAGACACAGAGAGACAGAGAGAAAGAGAGAGAGACAGAGAAAGAAAGAGACACAGAGAAAGACAGAAAGGGACACACACACAGAGAAACACAGAGAGAGAGAGAGAGAGAGAAAGAGAGAGAGACAGAAAGAAAGAGAAAGAGAGAGACACAGAGAAAGAGACAGAAAGAGTCAGAGAGAAAGAGAAAAAGAGAGAGACACAGAGAGACAGAGAGAAAGAGAGACAGAGAAAGAAAGAGAGACAGAGAAAGAGAGAGAGACAGAGAAAGAGACAGAAAGAGACACACACACACACAGAAACACAGAGAGAGACAGAGAGAAAGAAAGAGAGAGACAGAAAGAAAGAGAGAGAGAGAGAGAGAGAGAGAAAGAGACAGAAACACACACACACACAGAAACACAGCGACAGAGAGAAAGAAAGAGAGAGACAGAGAGAGACAGAAAGACACAGAGAAAGAGAGACAGAAAGAGACAGACACACAGCCAGAGAGAGAGTGAGACGGAGAGAGAGAGAAAGAGAGAGAGAGAGAGACAGAGAAAGAGAGAGAGAGACAGAGAGAGAAAAGAGAGAGACACAGAGAGAGACAAAGACAGAAAGAGAGAGAGAGAGAAAAAAAGATACAGAAACACACACACACACACACACACACACACACAGAGAGAGAGAGAGAGAGAGGGAGAGAGAGCCTTATAAATAGGAATGGGGTTTTTGCATAGGGGTCAGCCCCATAAAATAAGACAAAATCCACTCCCTGGGGAAGCTAAAACCTCTTTGACTGAGATTAGCTTTACAACAAAATCTTGTAAATCTGACTGTGCTTTACCTGCCCTCCCTCCTCATACGCCTGGGAATCAGGGCGGTGTTGTCTGAGCCACTTCCAAAATGTGATCTGGCTGTTCGGTGACGGCAGCCACAACTGTGCAATCAAAACCCACCAACTTTGTACGCTGACATGACAAGAGACTTCACAAAGGCCCAGGGTAGAATCACCACAAATAAAATAAAAAAAAATACCCCAGTAATTGGTGGCTGACTTACAACCCTTCAGTCCATTGTTCAAGAATATTAGCTCCCCCTCCTCCTCCTCCTCCTCCTCCTCCTCCTCTTCCTTCTCCTCCTCCTCCTCCTCCTCTTCCTTCTCTTCCTTCTCCTCCTCCTCCTCCTCCTCCTCCTCTTCCTTCTCCTCCCCCTCCTCCTCCTCTTCCTTCTCCTCCTCCTCCTCCTCCTCCTCCTCTTCCTTCTCCTTCTCCTCCTCCTCCTCTTCCTTCTCTTCCTTCTCCTCCTCCTCCTCCTCCTCCTCTTCCTTCTCCTCCCCCTCCTCCTCCTCTTCTCCTCCTCCTCCTCTTCCTTCTCCTCCTCCTCCTCTTCCTTCTCCTCCTCCTTCTCCTCCTCTTCTCCTCCTCCTCCTCTTCTTTCTCCTCCTCCTCCTCTTCCTCCTCCTCCTCCTCCTCTTCCTTCTCCTCCCCCTCCTCTTCCTCTTCTCCTCCTCCTCCTCTTCTTTCTCCTCCTCCTCCTCTTCCTCCTCCTCCTCCTTCTCCTCCTCTTCCTTCTCCTCCTCCTCCTCTTCCTCTCCCTTTCTTCTCCTTCTCCTCTCCCTCATTCTCTCCCTTCTTCTTTTCCTCCTCCTCCTCCTCCATCCCTTCTCCTGTGGTACCTGGCTCAATAGTAGCAACAGATGGATCTTGGAGTCCTAGTGGACAATCACTTAAATACGAGCCAGCCGTGTGCGGCAGCTGCCAAAAAAGCCAACACAGTTCTAGGTTGCATCAACAGAGGGATAGAATCAAGATCACCTGAAGTCTTAATACCACTTTATAAGGCCTTGGTAAGGCCACACGTGGAATAATGCATCCAGTTTTGGTCACCACGATGTAAAAAAGATGTGGAGACTCTAGAAAGAGTGCAGAGAAGAGCAACAAAGAGGAATAGGGGACTGGAGGCTAAAACATATGAAGAACGGTTGCTGGAATTGTTTACAGCTAGTCTAGAGAAAAGAAGGACCAGGGATGACATGACAACAGTGTCCAATATTTGAGGGATTGCCACAGACAAGTGGGGGTCACTCTATTCTCCAAAGCACCTGAAGGCAGGATAAGAAGCAACCGAGGGAAATTAATCAAGGAGTGAAGCAACCTAGAACTAAGGAGAAATTTCCTGACAGAATAATTAACCAGTTAACCAGTTAACCAGTTAACAATTAACCAACTTGCCTCCAGAAGTTGTGGATGCCTCATCACTGGAGGCTTTTAAGAAGGGATTGGTCTCCTGCTCGAGTAGGGCGTTGGACTAGAAGACCTCCAAGGTCTCTGTTATTCTGTTATTTGTGCTCCTTCTCCTTCTCCTCCTCCTTCTCCTTATCTTTCTCTCTTTCTTTCTCCCTCTCTCTCTCTCTTTGTCTTTCTCCTTCTCTCTCTTTCTCTCTCTTTCCTTCCTCTTCCTTGTTCTCCTCCCCTCCCCCTCCTCCTGCTCCTCCCCCTCCCCCCTCTTTCTCCCTCTCCTTCCCAATTGGAATAAAATGATAAATTTCAACATTTTGAATGACAGGACGGAGGAGGAAAGGAACATTCAAAATTTCCTCAGGATGGTGTGACAAAGACACAAGGCACATCAACCGAGGGTGCCACCAGCCTCAAATCTCCTGATAATGTTTATGAGAAAAGTGGACAATGGTGTTAAACGGGGATCAACTCGGCTAACCAAAAGACCCCGATGGAAAGATCACCAATTCCGTCGGCAAGGGCTGCCTTAAATGAAGAGAAATTGGATAGCGGAGCAGGGATGAGAAAGCTCAGGAACTCACAGGTTGCAGAAACCGAAAATCTCTTTTTCAAGATGTTTTTCACCCCCTCCTCGTTTGCCAGCAGGCTGCAGAAAACAACACCGTGAGAATTAAACAGTTCTCCTTTAACCACTAAATTTGAGTCCCGGCTGGAAAAATGCAAAAATAAAAAATAAACTCGGGAAACGTAATGTGTTGCTTCGTGGACCAGGCGAAATCAGTATTATACCTCCTGCTTGTTCTTGCTTTCCTTGATGTTGAGTTGTTAAATTACACACTGCCTTACTCTCATACCAAGGAGGGTGGTGTTAGAAAGCTCAATAGGGAAGAGGAAAAAAAAACCTTTGATTGGAAGTGTTATGTCCATATAAGGGCATCCGCCCTGATTGGCTGCCAGCCATCGGGCGGGAGATTTGAATCCCTGTCTAGGGGCGGTGCGTCTGCCGGGAGCGAATATAAGGAGAGCTCCGGCAGCGCGCCAGCAGTCTTCTTTTACTTGTTACTATGTAAATAAAGTTTGTTACATGTATCGAGCTGGTCACGTCTTCTGTTCCTGCGCCTGATCTAACACTGGCGACGAAGGACTAGAGAAGAGAACCTGAGAAAGACTCACGGCACGATCGCCCAAAGAGCTGAAGTCACCTCACCACAGCGACTTCCAGAATGGCTACCCCGCAAGCCCCGATGACCGCGCTGAACCCGTTCGACCCATCCCGGGAGAAGTGGAGGTCATACATGGTCCGATTCCGGCAGTTCCTGCGAGGCAATGGATACCAGAACCTCGATGATGAGAGGAAAAGAGCCCTCTTCCTGGCTCATTGCGGATCGGACGTCTTAGAGATGGCGATGGACCTCGTGGCACCTAGGGACATCGAGGAGATGTCCTGGAATGACCTGCAGGACGTCTTACAGGAGCACTATGCACCTACAGGCACCCCCATCGCAAACAGGTTCACCTTCCAGCAAAGAAACCAGCGGGAAGGTGAATCAATCAAAGAATTCGTGGCAGCGCTCCGCCAACTCGCTGCCAACTGTGAGTTCGACAATGTGGACAATGCCATCCGGGACCGCATTGTGTTTGGAATGCGAGATGTGGGGCTGCAGAAGAAATTCCTCAGCAGGAAGAAGATTCCGCTTAAAGACGTCCTCGACGAGGCAACAGCAGCGGAAACGTCCGAACAAGCAGCCGCTGCAATGGTAAAAGCAAGAGGGATCCATAAGATCCACAAGTCGGGCCCAACCTCATCGGACGAGGCAACCACTCAATCCGAGTCTGATGAGGAAATGGCCGTCCACAAGGTGTCCCGCCCTCCCAGGCGGGAAACCCCACCGCATGGCGACCGCGGAGAGCGATGCGGCAGCTGCAGAGGCGACCACCCCAGAGCGACCTGCAGATGGAGGGACGCGACCTGCCGCCGATGCCTGAAGAGGGGCCACATCGCCGAGGCCTGCAGAGCCACAGACCCAGCCCCGGAGCCGCCCAGACCGCGATTCCGGGAAAATCGCAAAGATAACCAGAGGACATCCAAACGGTCCTCAAACCAGTCCCGGCGCGGGGAGGAGGAATATCCCCGAAACAGAACGGTGCACCAGACCACCACCATTGCTCACACAAGCGACGAGGGGACCACCAAGTTCCACGTGACGCTGCTAGCAGAGGGGTCTCCGTGCAAGATGGAGGTAGACTCCGGATCCGCCTTCTCCATCATGGACTGGCAGCACCTACAACAGCTGAAACCGGCATACAAAAGGACCCAGCTGAAAGCCCCGAAAGACAAACTTGTGGACTTTAATGGAAACCCCATCGACATCCTAGGCAGAGCAACCATCCATGTGAAGTACAACGACTTCGATGGAAAGCTGCCCATCACCATCGTGCAGCACAGCCGACCGAACCTGCTGGGCGTGGAGTGGTTCAAGCCTCTAGGACTTTCACTTCAGGGCATCCACGAGATCCGCAGGGACGAACTCGACTCCATCATCGAAGAGTTCAAAGAAGTCTTCGATGGTAAGCTGGGGAAATTTGTGGGGAGGCCAATCTCCTTTAATCTGGACAAGGGAATCACCCCAATCAGGCTCAAGCCCCGCCGAGTTCCATTTGCCCTGCGGCCGAAAGTAGATGAACAGCTGGATAAGCTGATCGCCCAGGGCGTACTGGAACCGATCGATCATGCCTCATGGGAGACCCCCATTGTGACCCCACTGAAGCATGATGGGTCTGTGCGCATCTGTGCTGACTACCGTTGTACCATCAACAAGGCGTTGGCACAGAGCGCATACCCAGTCCCAGTGGTGCAACACCTGCTGCATTCCCTGGGATCTGGATCAATTTTCGCGAAACTGGACCTGGCCCAGGCTTACCAGCAACTGCCAGTGGATGACAAAACGGCGGAGGCTCAGACAATTGTCACGCACAGAGGGGCATTTAAATGTAACCGCCTCCAATTTGGAGTCAGCGCTGCCCCTGGCATATTCCAATCCATGATGGAACGCCTTCTCCAAGGCGTTCCAGGGGTGGTGCCTTACTTCGATGATGTGCTCATCTCCGGTGACTCGAGACCCCAACTCCTTGAAAGGCTCAGGCTTGTCCTGCAGCGATTCAAGGACAAGGGTTTGAGGGTCAGGCGGGACAAGTGCATCATAGGAGTACAGGAAGTCGAGTTCCTGGGCTTCCTCATTGATAGCACAGGCATACACCCCACCAAATCAAAAGTGGAAGCAATCCATGAAGCTCCAAGCCCAAAAAACAAAACGGAGCTTCAGGCTTTCCTTGGGTTGCTCAACTTCTACGCCATTTTCTTAAAACAGAAAGCCACAGTTGCTGAGCCACTCCACCGCCTGCTGGGGAAATCGGCTTCCTGGAAGTGGGGCCAGGAAGAGGAAGCGGCATTCCGGGCCATCAAAGGACTATTGACGTCCAAAAGCGTCCTCATCCAGTACAGCGAGACGCTCCCCATCAGACTGACCTGCGACGCGTCGCCTTACGGGGTGGGGGCAGTCCTCAGCCACGAACTGCCCAATGGCTCGGAAGCCCCAATCGCGTACTTTTCAAAGACTATGTCCGGCGCAGAACGGAACTATAGCCAGCTGGACAAAGAAGCCCTGGCCATCGTGGCTGGAGTGAAGCGCTTCCACGAATACCTCTACGGAAGACGCTTCACCATAGTCACAGACCACAAGCCTCTCCTGGGACTCCTCGCAGGCGACCAACCAACCCCGACCTTCATGTCCCCAAGAATGACGAGATGGGCCATCTTCCTAGCTGGCTACTCCTATAGGCTCGTGCACCAGCCAGGCACAGCCATAGGGAACGCTGACGCCCTCAGCAGATGCCCGTCGAGGAAGCCGGTCGAGGACCCAGCCCCCACGCTCCACCTACTTCACATTGATGACGACGCCAGCTGCCCGGTGTCATCCGCAGATGTGGCCGTCCACACCCAAAAGGACCCCACACTCCGCCAAGTGAAGTCCTGGATCCTCAGAGGGTGGCCAGCGGAAAAGCCAGAGGAAAGGTTCAGCCCGTTCGCAAGGAAACAGGAGGAGCTGTCCACCATCAAAGGCTGCCTGCTATGGGGAGACAGGGTGCTGATTCCTGGCACCCTGCAACGGCGGACGCTAGAAACCTTACACAAGGGGCACCCGGGCATCGTCCGCATGAAGGCCCTGGCACGGAGTTATGTCTGGTGGCCCTCCATGGACAAAGACATTGAACAATGGGTCTCCAGATGTGACCCGTGCCAAGAAGTTCGCCCAGCGCCGCCGCAATCCGAAGTCGCGAAGTGGGAGACCCCCAGCAACCCCTGGTCGAGGATCCACATTGACTTCGCGGGTCCGATGCAAGGGCGACACCTCCTCATCGTGGTAGATGCCTTCTCCAAATGGCTCGAGGTGGTGCCGATGGCATCTACCACAACTGAAGCAACCATCCGAGCCCTGCGCCGCCTGTTTGCCACACACGGCCTACCGGATGTGCTGGTCTCAGACAACGGCCCCCAGCTCACATCCCTGGCCATGGAGTCCTTCCTGGCAGGACTGGGCATCCGCCACGCCCTGTCCGCCCCTTACAGGCCGGCCGGAAACGGACAAGCCGAACGCATGGTCCGGCTGACCAAAGAGGCCCTCACCAAGATGGGCCCGGGGGACTGGCAAGAGCGCATAGACAACTTCCTCCTCACACAGCACATCACGCCACACGCCACCACCCACAAGAGCCCGGCCGAACTGTTGATGGGCAGAAGGTTGAGGTCACCCTTGGACCGGCTGCACCCCCAATACAGCCCGGAAGTGACCGCAACCGCCAGCCGCCCGCTTCGCGCCTTCAGCAAAGGAGATTCAATCTTCGCGCTGAATTTCAGCGGCTCTCCTAAGTGGCTGAAGGGGAAAATTGCCAGCACAACCGGGCCCAAATCCTACATCGTTGAGTTGGAAGATGGACAGTTCACGAGACGCCACATCGACCAACTCCGAAAAAGGTGGGGGGGGGCACATGAAAACCAGCCTGACGAGGGAGGCCTACAACACCCCGACGAGGTAGGCCTACAACACCCTGACGAGGTAGGCCTACCACACCCCTGCGAGGCAGAGCAGCACCACCCCGACAAGGTTGGCCCAGCCCACTACCAAATGCTGTCACACCGGCAGCCCAGCGAGGTAGACCGGGGCCAACCGCACGGGGGATGGCACCACCAACCCAGCCAGGTGGGCACCAGGCACGGCAAGGCCAAGGACCACCAACCCAGCCCGCAGGTAGACCGGGACCTGCCCAGAGGAGGAGCAGCGCACCCCACCAGTTACAGCAGCCCATGCCAGCCCAGCAAGGGAGACTGCAGTTCCAGGCGAGTAGACCGGGACCCATCCAAGACGGGCACCCCCAAACCTATGGGCAAGGGTGGCACTCGACTCCCCGGCGAGAGGGACCCCCGCCCATCACAAGAGGCAGCCAGGAAACAACACCCCGACCCGGATGACCCCAGGCACCACCCAACGGTAGACCAGGGACTAGGGGGAAGGGAAAGCCGACAACAACCCGGCCAGGTAGACCTGCACCACCCCGGCAAGGGAGACCTCCGCCGCCCCGCAGAGGTAGTGCCGCAACAACAGCCCGACCAGGTCGACAACCACCGACCAGACAGGGTAGACCAACGCCAGCCCGACCTAGCAGACCAACACCACCCCTGCGAGGTCGGACAACGCAACACGGGCCAGCACCTCCCGCAGCCGGCGGGCCGGTCCAGAGGGCACCAAACAGAACCACCACCCACCCGGCACCAGGCCGAACCGCAACCGAACCGCAGCGCCCGGGAGACCAGGGAGGAGCAAACGATGGACTTACCAAGACTCAGACGCTCTTCCCGGGTCGGAACCGAGCCACCGAGACGAGGAAACAGATCCACAGGCCAGGAAGAAGACCACCAGAACCAGCCACCCAAGGTCTGCGGTCCGGCCGGAGGCGCTGGGGGTGACCCCGCTCACTCGACAGCCGAACCAAGCCCGGTTCCGGAGAGGGAGCCCGGAGACGACAGAGCCCCGTCCATCCAGGTCGGAGACGGAGAACAAGTGAGACTGCGCAGGTCAGCTAGGGTGCCGAGGCGTCCTACGTACCTGCGCGACTACGTGACTTTTGTAAACGAGATTGACAGTTCAGACTAAGGGGGGAGGAGTGTTATGTCCATATAAGGGCATCCGCCCTGATTGGCTGCCAGCCATCGGGCGGGAGATTTGAATCCCTGTCTAGGGGCGGTGCGTCTGCCGGGAGCGAATATAAGGAGAGCTCCGGCAGCGCGCCAGCAGTCTTCTTTTACTTGTTACTATGTAAATAAAGTTTGTTACATGTATCGAGCTGGTCACGTCTTCTGTTCCTGCGCCTGATCTAACAGGAAGGATCTGAAGAAAAAGGATATTTAACAGCATCCTAAACTTCAGTGGTGGGATTCAAAATTATTTTTTTTTAATTTTTATTTATTTTTATGTGCCGCCCTTCTCCAGAGACTCAGGGCGGCTTACAGTGCGTTAAGCAATAGCCTTCATACTTTTGTATATTTTATACAAAGTCAGCTTATTGCCCCCACAAACTGAGTCCTCATTTTACCCACCTTAGAAAGGATGGAAGGCTGAGTCGACCTTGAGCCTGGTGAGAATTGAACTTGCAGTAATTGCAGGCAGCTGGATGTTAAATGCTGCCTTAGTAGGAGGCATTAGCCTCCTACGCCACTCAGGCTCCTTAATAATTTAACAACTGATTCTCTGTCCTAATGACCAGATGGGTGGGCGTGGCCAGGGGTGTGACAGGCAGCACTTGGCCTCCTGCATCCCCCTGGGAGCAAAAACGGGCTGTGGGGAAGCCGCGTAACCCCCTGCCCCATTTTGGGCCTAGGGGGCCTCCCTGCAGCCTCCTGGGAGCAAAAATGGGCTGCAAAGGGGAGGCGCACCACACCCCTCCCACCCCCCATTTTGGGCCTAGTAGGCCTCCCTGCATTTACCTGGGAGCCAAAATGGGGCATGTGGGGACTCCTGGAAGGGGAGAGGTGGGGCAGGGTGGGGCCAGCCAGCAATTTAACTACTGGTTCGCCCAAACCGGCCCAAACCAGTTATCTACACGACCGCATTCTGCCGACCGATTGCCTCCCACCGACCAATACGCTCCCACAGAGAGGGCCTCCTCAGGATGCCGTCAGCCAAACAGTGTAGGCTGGCTACCCCCAGGGGGAGAGCCTTCTCTGTGGGGGCCCCGGCCCTATGGAATGAACTGCCCCCGGACATACGAAGGATCCCCGACCTCCGTGCCTTCCGTCGTGCTCTGAAGACCCTATTATTCCAGCAAACTGGACTGACAGGATAAAGGCTTTTTAAATTGGGTTTTGATAGGGGTTTTAAAATGATCTTAGTTGGATGTTTTAAATTTGGCCGAATGATTGAATTATTTTAATAAGCTTCTAATTTTTGTTGTACATTGTTTTTACCATGGCTGTTCACCGCCCTGAGTCCCTCAGGAGAAGGGCGGTATACAAACATAATAAACTAAACTAAACTAAACTAAACTAAACTAAACTAAACTAAACTAAACTAAACTAAACTAAACCGGCTGAATCCCACTCCTGGGGTTGTCCCATGGAAAGAAGGCATGAGGATGGAACTGGGGGGAAAGTTAAAATGAAACGGGTGGGGAAAAGGAGAAGATTGAGACGGTTGTGGTTGGATGGAAGTAGACAAGGTCTTCAGGATGGAACTGAGGGGGGAAATTAAAAGGGAAATAGACAAGGTCTTCAGGATGAAAAATGAAGAGGGAAGGGATGGAGAGAAGAAGATTGAGAAGGTTGAGTTGGATGGAAGTAGACAAGGTATTCAGGATGGAACTGGGGGAAAATTAAGAGAGAAGGGTTGGGGAGGAGAAGAATGAGCAGTTGTGGTTGAATGTAAGAAGTCAAGTTCTCAGGACAGAACTGGCGGGAAATTAAGAGGGGAAATAGACAAGGTCTTCAGGATGAAAAATTAAGAGGGAAGGAATCAGAATCAGAATCAGGAATCAGAAAGAAGAGGGGGTCATTATTATTACTATTTTCCAAAACACCAGAAGGCAAGAGAAGAAGCAACGGATGGAAAATAATCAAGGAGAGAAGCAACCTGGAATTAAGGAGAAACTTCCTGACATTGAGAACAATTAACCAGTGGAACCGCTTGCAACCAGAAGTTGTGAGTGCCTCCAACACTGGATTTTTTAAAGAAGAGACTGGGCAGCTATTGGTCTCAAATTGTATAAGACTTCTCACTTGAGCAGGGGTTTGGGCTAGATGAGGTCCCTTCCAGCTCTGATTACACACACATAACCACACACACACATACACATATACATACGTGGTATTCAGCCGGTTCAGACCTATTCAGGCAAATAGGTACCGGCAACTGCAGACGTAATGCCGTCCTATTTAACCACATTTTCACGGTTGGGCACATGTGTGGAAGGCGCATGCGAGCAAATGCATGCATGGAAGGCCGGGCGCATGTGCAGAAGGCCAAGCACATGTGCGGAAGAGGCGCGTGCGCGCGAGCAAAGCAAGCATGTGTGCACGTGGCGAACCGGTAGGAACAATTTGTGAAACCCACCCCTGTATGTGTGTGTGTGTATATGTATGCATGTGTGTATGTGTATACCAGGGGTGGGTTCTAAATTTTTTTACTACCGGTTCTGAGGGTGTGGCTTATTTTGTGGGCATGGCTTGATGGTCATGTGACAATGATTTAGGATTTAGCAGAGGTACTGGTCTACCAGGCTTTTAACTGCTTGCAGAGCTGTACCGGTCTACCCATTTATTTTTTGCAGGCACTGATCTACTCATGTATTTTTTCAGGCACTGATCTACTCATGTATTTTTGCAGGCACTGATCTACTCATGTATTTTTGCAGGCACTGGTCTACCCATTTATTTTTGCAGGCACTGATCTACTCATGTATTTTTACAGGCACTGATCTACTCATGTATTTTTACAGGCACTGATCTACTCATGTATTTTTGCAGGCACTGGTCTACCCATTTATTTTTGCAGGCACTGATCTACTCATGTATTTTTACAGGCACTGATCTACTCATGTATTTTTGCAGGCACTGATCTACTCATGTATTTTTGCAGGCACTGGTCTACCCATTTATTTTTGCAGGCACTGATCTACTCATGTATTTTTACAGGCACTGATCTACTCATGTATTTTTGCAGGCACTGGTCTACCCATTTATTTTTGCAGGCACTGATCTACTCATGTATTTTTGCAGGCACTGGTCTACTCATGTATTTTTGCAGGCACTGGGCTACCCATTTAATTTTGCAGGCACTGATCTACTCATGTATTTTTGCAGGCACTGATCTACTCATGTATTTTTGCAGGCACTGCTCTACCCATTTATTTTTGCAGGCACCGGTCTACTCATTTGTTTTCTTTTAACACTGATCAGCTGTAGGCCGGCCCTTTGAAGCCCCGCGGCAAGAGTTTAAACAGTTTTTTCCCTCTAGCCATCAGCTGGGACTCAGGAGGCAGCAATAGATTGGGGGTGGGGCCAAATAAAAGGTAAGAATAATGCGGCAGTGGGGGGCAGGAGGGGTGGGTGGGGCAAAACCGGTTTGGTGATGTCATATTGTCACCGCTACTGGCTCGGGAGAACTGGGCCGAACCGGGAGGAACCCACCACTGGTGTATACCTTGTTTTCCCGAAAATAAGACATCCCTTGATAATAAGCCCAATCGGGCTTTTGAGTGCATGCGCTAAAATAAGCCCCCCAAAATAAGCCCTCCCCGGGAAATATTTAAACGCATACGCAGCCAGTTCCCACCATTTCCTCTGGTTTTCTCCACGTACTATAATAATAAAAAAATAAGATATAAAATATCTTATAAAATAAGATATTAAAAATGATAAGACCCCCTCCGAAAATAAAGCTAAGCGCTTATTTTGGGGTTAAAAAATATATAAGACAGGGTCTTATATTCGGGGAAACACGGTGTATATATATATATATTTGTGTGTGTGTATAAAAATAACAGGTTGCAAACAAGCGGCATCTGCAGGGAAGGGGCGATGCAAACAGTGCAAGATAACAACTGCAAAGCCGCCCCTGCTTTCTTGAAGATTTACACTCACACACATGCCTGAAACTTCTCTCTCCCAGGATAAAAGATACCGAACCATATCGCGAACGGTGTGGGAGGAAGCGAGCTTTATCTACGATTCCTTCCTCCTCTTTCCTCATCTCCCGCTTTTCATCTTTTCTTCTTTGTCCTTGTTCTGCTCGCTGTAGGTGCATCGCACAACGGCAGCCTGCCTGACCCCCAAAAGGGAAGAACATGTTGGGCAGGGATGTAATTAAAAAAAAACAGAGAAAAAAGACAAGATGCTGGAGCACCAACAGTGGACAAGAGATGGACCACAATGCTCTAAACATTTCAGACAGGAAAAGAGGAGGCAGGACTCCTATATCTTCTACTTGATGGTTTCATATTGTAGAAAGTTAACGCCCACCTACCCCTCCTACAAGAATGAAATATTTTGAGGAATATTTTTTTTAAAAAGGCAGGATAAAATATTTCCCCTAAAAGAGAAATTTAAAAAAATCTTAAGGGAGGCAGAAACTCAGAGCCGCAGCTCCTTGCCGCCAGCAGATATTTTGTGCCCATTGAGAAAGATTGGGCCAGCCTATCTACAAAACAAAAGACCCTCAGCTCCAGGGTGAAGGGATTAAGACGTGACCCTTCAGGACATAATAGGATTAACCCACTAAGACACAGGGCTCGCTACATTGCACAATCTCCTAAAGACGTTGCATCACCCCCGGCAAACTTCAACCAAACCTAGCTCAGACAAACATGACCCTTACATGGCCCTATGGGAGTCTGACAACAGCCAATAGAATATATGTTCTTGCACAGGAACAGGAAGCTCAAGGGCAAAGCCCAAGAGAAGGTCTAAATACCCCCCACTCTCAACTCCATGTGGTCAGCTGCCCAGAACCATGTGCTTGGTAGTTCTGCTTCATCATTAAACCATCTTTCCAATCAGCCACCACCCTCCATTTTGTCTCTCCTGGCTTGGAACTGAACCAGATGGATATTTCTTCCCACAATATCAAATCAGAAATCTGGCTGACGTTGTCTTAACCTTGACGCCCCCTACTCTCAAAATGTGTCCTCGCATCTGGTTCGGCTTCTGTTCAAGGTACTCGTCACCTAATTAATTCCAGAGGTCCTGTAGTTGGGCTCCGGGACGGCAGGGTGGTTTCAAGGGGGGGAAGGTAACTGGAGGAAAGGAAACTGGGATAAGGGAGAAGATGGTACGGTCCCAGTTGGAAAACTGTTGTTTGTTTTCCCTGCTTAGAAATGAGCAGAGGAAAGGTTAAAGAAACGGCTGTCTCCAGGGGAAGGAGATTGACAATTGGGTTAAGAACAGCATTGCTCAACTTTAGCAAGTGGATGTTTGGACTTCAACTCCCAGAATTCCCTGACCAACATCTGTGAACTTCAACTCTCAGAATTCCCCAAAAGCAGAGATGGGTTTCAGCCGGTTCGCACTGGTTCGCCCAAACCGGTAGTGGAAATTGTGGAAACTGCCCACTAGTGGTGAGTTTCAAATTTTTTTACTATCAGTTCTTTGTGGGCGCTTTGTGGGCGTGGCATGGCCTTGTGGGCGTGGCAGGGGAAGGTTACTGCAAAATCCCCATTCCCTCCCAATCAGCTGGGACTCGGGAGGCAGAGAATAGATGGGGGCGGAACCAGTCAGAATTTTTACTACCGGTTTTCCAAACTACTCAAAATTTCTGCTACCGGTTCTCCAGAATTGGTCAGAACCTGCTGAAACCCACCTCTGCCACCCACCCACCCTGCTTTAAGCCATCCTATTTAGGCACGTCTTTTATTTATTTATTTATTTATTTATTTATTTTTCATATTTGTATACCGCCCTACTCCCGAAGGACTCAGGGCGGTGAACAGCCATAATAAATACAAATACATATAGAAGTTAAAAACTATTAAAAAACAGATTAAGTAATTTAGGCTCAAAGATTAAAACATCCAAATTTATCTAAAGAGGTCTAAAACCCGATTTAAAAGCCAGTTTAAAAGCCAATTTAAAAGGGAGAATTAGGCCAGACCAGCTTGTTGGAATAGAAATGTTTTCAGGGCACGGCGGAATATGCGTAAGTCTTGGATGTTTCGTAACTCCGGGGGAAGCCTGTTCCAGATGGTAGGTGCCCCCACAGAAAAGGCTCTCCCCCTGGGGGCCGTCAGTTGACATTATTTGGCCGACGGCACCCTGAGGAGTCCCTCTCTATGGGAGCGAACTGGTCGGTGGGAGGCTATTGGTGGCAGGAGGCGGTCTCGTAAGTACCCTGGTCCTGAGCCATGGAGCGCTCTAAAGATAGTAACCAAAACCTTGAAGCGCACCCGGAAGACCACCAGGAGCCAGTGCAGCTCGCGCAGGAGGGGGGTTACATGAGAGTGCCACATTGCTCCCATCACCACCCGCGCGGCCGCATTCTGGACCAGTTGGAGCGTTCGGGTGCTTCTCAAGGGGAGCCGGGCGCATGTATGTAAGGCACATGTGCTAGCAAAGCACATTCACGGAAGGCTGGGAAAGTAAGTGAATAACACCCTTGCCCATAAGGATAGGTGGACTTCAACTCCCAGAATTCCCTGACCTGCATCTGTGAACTTCAACTCCCAGAATTCCCCAGAAGGATAGGTGGAATTCAATTCCCAGAATTCCCTGGTTAGGAAGTGGACTAATTCACAGAGTTCCCTAAAAAAAGAAGTAGATTTCAACTCCCAGAATTCCTTAGCTAGGGATTCCCTGGCCAGCATCTGTGAAGTTCAACTCCCAGAATTCCCCATAAGGATACATGGATTTTTCTTCCCAACTTCCCTACCTAAGGAAGTAGACTTCAGCTCCCAGAATTCCATAGCTAGGAAGTGGACTTCAGCTCCCAAATTCTTCAGCTAGCATCTATGAACTTCAATTCCCAGAATTCCTCAGAAGGATAGCTGGAATTCAATTCCCAGAATTCCCTGGTTAGGAAGTGGAGTAACTCCCAGAAAAGAAGTAGATTTCAACTGCCAGAATTCCTTAGCTAGGAATTCCCTGGCTAGTCTCTGTGAACTTCAACTCCCAGAATTCCACAAAAGGATATGTGGACTTCAGTTCCCAGAATTCCCCATAAGGATATGTGGGAGACTTCAACTCCCAGAACTCCCCCAGAAGAATATGTGGATTACTATTCCCACAATTCCCCAGAAGGATATGTGGGACTTCAATTCCCAGAATTCCCTGGCCGGCATCTGTGAACTTCAACTCCCAGAATTCCCCATAAGGATATGTGGACTTCAATTCCCAGAATTCCCTGGCTAGGAAGTGAAGTAACTCCCAGAAAAGAAGTAGATTTTCAACTGCCAGAATTCCTTAGCTAGGAATTCCCTGGCTAGTCTCTCTGAACTTCAACTCGCAGAATTCCACAAAAGGATATGTGGAATTCACCTCCCAGAATTCCCTGCCTGCCCACCCAGTGTTTTATAAACTTCAGGGATCCTCCTCCCCACTTTTAAAAATTATGGAAGACCCCCCCCCCCAAGTCCTCTGCCCTTCCCCAAGGACGCCCCCTCCCTTTCCTTCCTGCAGGTCGTTTCGCCCCATTCCCTGCCTCGCTTTTTCATCCTGGTGAATAATTAATTTTCCCATCAGAAGGAAATCTCGCCAGCAGCCCCCATCCCCTGGCACACATCGGCCTGTCACCGGGCCCCTCCCCATAAATCTTTTAAAGCCTCTGGAAAAAAAGGAAGGGGCTCGGCTGGAAAGTGAGGAAGGGGGGGTGTTGATTGTCATGGAAAGCTGCTACCTGCCTTGATCAAACACTCCAGCTGCGGGAGAAAAGGAGATGGGGGAGTCATAAATCTCCATTTTTGGGGAATAAATTCTTGCTGGAAATAGGGGAGGGGGCGTGGGGAGGGGGCTAAGCAAGCAGTGGATCAGGGCCTTGCATTTTATCTGCACCCCACCCACTTACCCATCTCTCAGAGAGTCGGACAGGATAGAAATGCCTTTATTCATTTGAGTTTGTAGAGCCAGAATTAAAACATAAATATACAGATATCATGGTTAAAATTAATTAAAATCACTAAATAGTTTTGGCCGAATTTTAAAACCCAAAATTAAAACCCAATTTAAAATCATTCAGTTAGACAGCCCCGCCTGTCGGAACAGTAGGGTCTTGAGGGCACAGCGGAAGACCCGGAGGTCAGAGATGTTACGAATGTCCGGGGGCAATTCATTCCAAAGGGCAGGAGCTCCGTGTTGTGGCTCCGTTACCTGAGCCTGTGTCATTGGCAGGAGAGGACTCCGAGAGTGAAGGCGAGGAGTTGGCAAGGCCTCCCTGTCCAGGACCCTCCTCTCTGGCAAGGCCTTCGGTGTCCGCCAAAGGGCAAGAGATAGGGCCGGGGCCCAGCACGTCCATGCAGCCACAGGTGGACAGTGATGAGGGTAATGAGTCTTGGCTGGATCCACGCCAGTGTCACAGAGATAAGCGCGTGCAACAGAGGAAAAGGCGTGCCCGAGATTAGGCTGAGTCACTGGACCACACCCCACAGGATATAAAAGGGAGCGTGATGGCCAGTCAAACCTTGTGACGAACAAAGCTGAAAGCTTCCACGCCATTCTGCATTGCCGGACTTTTGCTATAAGACTTAGCTGGATTATCTTTGGACTTGATTGACTCTGTAATTATTGAGCTGTTTCTTTTGATGTACCAGAAGCGGGGAGAAGTTATCTCTCCTCTTCGTAAGTAATAAACTCTTGGCAGGCAGCCACTAGGTTGTTGCCAAGTTCTGTTATCATATAAGGAAAAGGATTTTGCCGGCTGGTTTGGTCTTTAACTCTTGAATGTCTGTTGGTGTGTGTGCGTGTGGGATGGGGACAGAACACTCTGATAGAGAAGGCTCTCCTCCTGGGTGTCGCCGGCCGACATAACTTGGCCGACAATACCCTGAGGAGTCCTTCTCTGTGGGAGCAAACTGGTCGGTGGGAGGCTGTTGGTGGCAGAAGGCGGTCTCGTAGATACCCTGGTCCTATGCCATGGAGTGCTTTAAAGGTGGTGACCAACACCTTGAATTGCACTCGGAAGACCACTGGGAGCCAGTGCAGCTCGCGCAGAAGAGGTGTTACATGGCCGTAACGAGGCGCGCCCATAACCACCCACGCGGCCGCATTCTAGACCAGTTGGAGCCTCCGAGTGCTCTTCAAGGGGAGCCCCATGTAGAGAGCATTACAGTAGTCCAGACGGGAGGTGACGAGGGCACGAGTGACTGTGCGCAAGGCGTCCCGGTCCAGAAAGGGACGCAACTGGCGGATCAGGAGAACCTGATAAAAAGCCCCCTTGGCTACGGCCGTCATATTGTTTTGAAAAGGCACCTTTGGGGTAACCAGGACCTGAATGACTGTAAATCTCCCATGGACGTTTTTCACTTCTTTGGGCCTTTTGTGTGTGATTTTGTACGGTGTTAATTGCCGCGTTTTCCAAAGCGTGCGTCTTGCAGCCAAAAGGTTCCCTGGAAACCAGGAGCTGTGTATATTAGCACCCCCCTCTCCCCGTTCTCTCCACTCCCCCCCGTCCAGGAATATTTATCAGCAGACGTTCAAACAAGATTCAAAAAAGCAAGGCAGCCTTTGAAGTCGAAAATTTTCCCCACGGTTCCCCCCCCCCTCCTCCCATCCCTGGCGCCTCTCGCTCCTTCCCCCCCCCCCCCCGCGAGAATTATCATAGTCTCCAAAGACCGTTTTACAAATATGACAGGAGGATGTGTGACTTTCGGGGAAATTAATTATGTATTCAGATGCAAATATTGCAAGGGGGGAGGGAGAGAAATATGCAAATCCCGAAGTCTTGGATAAATGAGCAAAAAAAATCAAAAACACAGAAGAAAAATAGAACTCCTTGGCCCTTTTCCCCAAATTTCAAAAGAGTTTCCCCGCCTCCCCCCCCCCCGTCCCCACTCTTGTCCCAGGCTGAGTCTGCCTGGTGTGACGGTCCCAAATTGGGCCAGCCGTCCCTGCCAAGACCACCCTGGCACTCCGGGCGGGCATCTTGGGCAGGACAGGGCTGAGACAGCCCCACCTGCCAAGGGACGAGGTGCCAGGATCGAGGGGGGGGAAGGCATGGAAACTAGGGGAGCCCCAGCCTGGCACTACCAGAGAGAGGGAGGGGGGTTTAAGGCCAACCGATCGGCCACCAGAGCTGTGGTGGCACAGTGGTTAGAGTGCAGTACTGCAGGCTGCTTCTGCTGACAGCCGGCTGCCAGCAGTTTGGCAGATCGAATCTCACCAGGCTCAAGGTGGACTCAGCCTTCCGTCCTTCCGAGGTCGGTAAAATGAGGAGCCCGATTGTTGGGGGCAAGAGGCTGACTCTGTAAACCGCTGTAAAGCACTGTGGAGTGGTATATCATTCTAAGCGCTATTGCTATTGTCATTTCATTCCCACCCCTGAGGAACCGCTGGTTCAGGGGTGAAATCCAGCAGGTTCTGACAGGTTCTGGCGAACCGGTAGCGGAAATTTTGAGTGGTTCGGAGAACCGGCAGATACCACCTCTGGTTGGCCCCAGAGTGGGGTGGGAATGGGGATTTTGCAGTATCCTTCCCCCAGGAGTGGGGTGGGAATGGAGATTTTGTAATATCCTTCTCCTGCCATGCCCACCAAGCCGCGCTCACCAAGCCACACCACGCCCACCAAGTCACGCCCACAGAACCGGTAGTAAAAAAAAATGGATTTCATCACCGCCCTGGTTGGTTAGAGAGGTGGACTACAGGATCTTGGGGGTGTCTCCTATGATTCTGGGAGTCCTGGACCCTGGGAGGCAGGTAGTGTTGTGGCCCCGCCCTCTGAGCCTATCTCATCGGAGGAAGAAGGCTCCGAACATGAGGGAGAGGAGTCAGCCAGGCCTCCCTCTCCAGGCCCCTCCCCTCTGGCACTGCCTCAGGTGCCGGCCGAGGAAGGGGAGATTGGCCAGGAGCCAGGTGTCTCTGATGAGGGCGAGGAAGAAGAGCTGTCGTTCCTGGATGCACACCAACGAAGGCGTGATAAACGGTTGCAGCAGTTAAGGAGGCGTGCTAGGGATTAGAACTGAGTCACTGAACCACACTCCAGAGACTATATAAGAGAGGGTGGTGGCTGGTAAAACTCCGTGACGAACAAAAACGAACTTTGGCTAGTCACTTGAACAACGTCTGAAGCTGCCGAAAGGGATATTGTTTTTGCTGGACTATTTGCAATGCGTATGTAATTTTATGTTATCTGTTGCAGTAAAAGCTCTTGGCAGACGGTGATTATATTGCTGCCAAGTTTGAGATAACGACCTGTGTGCGTGCCAAGTACTTTCTTAACCCTCGGCTGGCTGTGTTTGTGTGTGTGTGTGGACGGGGACAGATCAGGTAGGAGTCATGGAGGCCTCATTTGTATCTTGATCAGAGGTGGTATTCAGGTGGTTCGGACCGGTTCGGGTGAACCGGTAGTGACGACCTGTGGGTGGGCCAGCCCAGCTGCTCAGGCGCAATCCCATCCTATATTGCTGTGTTTTTGACGCCGCACGCAAGCAAATTGCCATGGTTTGTGATGCCACACAGCTCACATTTCCGGTGCTGGGTGGACCGATAGTAACAGTAAGTGAATCTCACCTTTGATCATAATGTCAGCACTTGAATGATATCAGGAGGCATGGAAGATTATATGTGCCTTTTTTTTCTTCTGCAGGTATCTTTCCTTCCTTCCTTCCTCCCTCCCTCCCTCTTACTTCCACTTCCTTCCTTTCTTCCTTTTTCACTTCCATCTCCTTCCTTTTTTCTCTTTTTTTACTTCACCACATGCCTCCTTCCTTCCTTCCTTTCTTCTCCTTCTTCCTTCCTCCCTTCCTTCTCTCACTTCCATCTCCCTCCTTCTTTCCCTTTTTTGCTTCCATTTCCTTCCGTTCTTCCCTTCTTCCGTTCCTTCCTTCTTACTTCCATTTTCTTCCTTTCTTCCTTTTTCAGTTCCATCTCCTTCCTTTTTCCTTTTTTTACTTCACCACGTCCTTCCTTCCTTCCTTCCTTCCTTCCTTCCTTCCTTCCTTCCTTCCTTTCTTCCTCCCTTCCTTCTCTCCCTTCCATCTCCCTCCTTCTTTTCCTTTTTCACTTCCATCTCCTTCCTTTTTCCATTTTTTACTTCACCACGTCTCCTTCCTTCCTTCCTTCCTTCCTTCCTTCCTTCCTTCCTTCCTTCCTTCCTTCTTTCCTTCTCCTTCTCCCTTCCTTCCTCCCTTCCTTCTCTCCCTTCCATCTCCCTTCTTCTTTCCCCTTTTTGCTTCCATTTCCTTCCTTCCCTCCCTCCTTCCATTCCTTCCCTCTTCCTTCCATTTCCTTCCTTTCTTCCTTTTTCACTTCCATCTCCTTCCTTTTTCCTTTTTTACTTCACCACGTGCCTCCTTCCTTCCTTCTTTCCTTCTCCTCCTTCCATCCTTCCTCCCACCTTTCCTTCTCTCCCTTCCATCTCCCTCCTTCTTTTCTTTTTTTGCTTCCATTTCCTTCCCTCCCTTCCATTCCTTCCTTCTCTCACTTCCATTTCCTTCCTTTCTTCCCTTTTCACTTCCATTTCCTTCCTTCCTTCTCTCGCTTCCATCTCCTTCCTTTTTTTCCTTTTTTTACTTCACCACATGCCTCCTCCCTCCCTCCCTTTTTTTTCTTCCTCCTTCCCGCCCTACTCTCACTTCCATTTTTTTTCCTTTCTTCCTTTTCAATTCCCATTTCCTCCCTCCTTCTCCCTCTCCTTTCCTTCCCTCACTTCTATCTCATTCCTTTCTTCTTTTTCTCCCTTCCATCTTCTTTTTTCCTTCCTTCCTTCAAAAAAAAAAAAAAAAACCTTGGACCCCACTTAGAAAAATCAAAGCCTTTGTAACACTTCCATGGATCAATTGCAAAAGATCCATCCCACTTGCATCTACCCAAAGACTCTGCCAATACAGAATGACATCCCTCATCCTTATGAAGGAAGTTGGCACCCACCCCTCTCCTAGAAAAATGAAATATTCTAGGAAATATTAAAAAGGCAGAATATTATACCTCCCTGGATGAGAAATGGAGAAACGTGTATTTCAGGCAGGAAGCAGACTCACTCTTAATAGCCCCACCTCCTCAATAGCCTGCAGCAGATGTCTGCACTTAAGAGATAAAGAGACAGCTAGCTCTATTCATAAGCAAATGCCCTCACCCAAGATCCAACAAAGGTAGGATTAGCCCTCAGCCATAATAGGAATTGCCCCAAACCCTCTTCATTACACCATCACCCAACACGAGTCAACCAAGCTTGGGACTCAAAAGACAACCTACAAAGTTACCCCTGCATCAGAGGTGGGTTTCAGCAGGATCTGACCAGTTCTGGCGAACCGGTAGCAGAAAGTTTGAGTAGTTCGGAGAACCGGTATTAAAAATTCTGACTGGCCCCACCCCCATCTATTCTCTGCCTCCCGAGTCCCAGCTGATTGGGAGGGAATGGGGATTTTACAGTATCCTTCCCCCAGGAGTGGGGAGGGAATGGGGATTTTGCAATATCCTTCCCCTGGAGTGGGTTGGGAATGGAGATTTTACAGTATCTTTCCCCCACCAAGCCATGCCCACTGAGCCATGCCACGCCCATTAAGCCACACCCACAGAACCGGTAGTAAAAAAATTTCGAAACCCACCACTGCCCTGTACGGCCCCATGGGAGTCTGACAACCAATCAGAATACAAGCTCAAATTCAGAAGCCCAGAGAGGGTATAAAACCCAGGGACTCTCAGCATCTCTTCCCTTTTTGCCCAGGATCTCAAAACCATGCGGTCCTGTCCACCATTAAACCATCTTTCCATGCAGTCTCCATGTTTCCAGTATCTTTCTTCCCCACTTGGAACTGAACCAGGGGTGAAATGTAAAATTTGTTACTACCGGTTCTGTGGGCGTGGCTTGGTGGGGGGTGGGGTTAATGTGACTGGGTGGGCGGGGCCAACTTTTTTAAAAAAAAAAACTTTTCAAAGCATTTTTTCTAATGCTTTGAAAAGCCTCTGCCGATCAGGCAACTCAGCTGGGATCGTCAGAGACTTTTCAAAGCATTTTTTTTTTACCATCTCTTCGGCTAAGAGGTAGCAGAAAAAAAATGCTTTGAAAAGCCTCTGACGATCCCAGCTGAGCCGCGCGATCAAGTAAAAAAGTAAAAAAGAAAAAGCCTCTGATGATCGTGCGGCTCAGCTGGGCATGGTGGTGGTGGTGGGGCCCACAGGGATTTTTGCTACCGATTCTCCGAACCATCCTCCGCCATCGCTACCGGATCGGGTGATCCGGTCCGAACCGGGAGCATTTCACCCCTGAACTGAACCCAGATGGAGATTTCTTCCAACCCTTAGAAAGCAGCAAAGGCAATGGGGAAGCAGGATTTCACTTAAGGACCATGGCGTAAAAAAAAAGCTTGCAAAATTGGGCGCCTCCAGTAACAACTCAACAGATTTAGCACCATGGAACTCTAATCCGGTCCCAATTTTCGGCCGTAAGTTGAGAACTGTCCTGTATCTGTGCAACTTCTTGGCGCTTGGACCCTCTTCTCTTTCTCGGAGAGAGAGAGAGAGAGAGAGAGAGAGACGCAGATTTTGGCATCCCACACAACCCTTTTCCCCAAACCTCCTTTTGGACATCTGTTTTTTCCCAGGCCCCAAAAGCCACAGCGTCTGGCCAGCGCGAGAGAAAAACAGCCTGGACAGATTTGGCCCAAGAAGGACCCTCCATTGTCGGAAAATCTTTCACGCGTGGTTAATGCCGGAACCTGACCGGAAAGCAGGAGTAGGAAAAAAAAGGGGATGTGGGTGGGAGAAGGACATTTGCCCCACCCCCACCCCAAGAATGTAACGCAGGCAACCAGGACAAATGCCAGTCTGTTTCTGGACTCCATTTTAACGCCGGGCATGAACCTGCAAGATCCTAATCCTAGTAAACTAATCAAGGAGAGAAGCAATTTAGAACTAAGGAGGAATTTCCTGACAGTGAGATCAATTAAATAAATAAATACATGTAATAAATTAATCAGTGGAACTACTTGCCTCCAGAAGTTGTGAATGCTCCAACACTGGAAGTTTTAAAGAAGAGATTGGATAACCATTTGTCTGAAGTGGTGTAGGGTTTCCTGCCTAAGCAGGGGGTTGGATTATAGGACCTCCAAGGTCCCTTCCAACTCTGCTATTCTATTCTATTCTATTCTATTCTATTCTATTCTATTCTATTCTATTCTATTCTATTCTACCCTTCCCTGCCCTTCCCTGCCCTGCCCTACCCTACCCTACCCTACCCTTCCCTGCCCTACCCTGCCCTACTCTACTCTACTCTATTCTATTCTATTCTATTCTACTCTATTCTACCCTGCCCTGCCCTACCCTACCCTAACCTGTTCTATTCTATTCTATTCTATTCTATTCTATTCTATTCTATTCTATTCTATTCTATTCTATTCTATTCTATCATGATTCAACTGTTCGCAACTCAAGATGTTCTCAAGAAATGTGGAATTAATTCCCAAATTGTTCCGGGTTGGTTATATCAGAATTAGAGAAGAGCAGAGTTGGAAGGGGCCTTGGAGGTCATCTAGCCCAACCCTTTGCTCAACCAGGAGACCCCATATCATTTCAGATAAATGGCGGTCCAGCCTTTTCTTAAAAACTTCCAGTGTTGGAACATCCACAACTTCTGGGGGCAAGCTGTTCCACTGGTTAATTGTTCTCACTGTTAGGAAGTTTCTCCTTAGTTCTAGGTTGCTTCTCTCCTTGGTTAGTTTCCACCCGTTGCTTCTTGTCCTGCCCTCAGGTGCTTTGGAGAATATGTGGACCCCCTCTTGGTCCCTCAAGTACTGGAAGACTGCTATCATGTCAGCCATCAATCGTCTATTGTACGGTTTAGCTGCCACTCAAACCAACATCGGCAAGGCAAACCACTTGTATATAATTAGAGAGCAAACCCCACTTCCTTTTAACACTGGTGATTTATTTATTTATTTATTTATTTATTTGTCATATTTCTATGCCGCCCACTCTCTGAGGACTCTGGGCGGCTTACACCAAAGACAGTATACTAAATATAGCCTATTGCCCCCTAATAATCTGGGTCCTCATTTTACCCACCTCGGAAGGATGGAAGGCTGAGTCAACCTTGAGCCGGTGAGATTTGATCCGCTGATCTGCTGAACTAGCAGTCGGCTGAAGTAGCTGCAGTACTGCACTCTAACCACTGCGCCACCTCGGCTCTTAATGTTACCTATTTGGCTAAAGACAGGTCTGCAAGAAAGCCGCCAAGCTCAGAAACCACCAAGGACCTTACAGTCCTCCTCCTCTTCCTCCACCACCAGCACCACTTCACAAACCCCCACTCCCTTCCAGAACTGATGATGTTCCCTAGCTGGGTCATGAAACGTCTGCGAGAAAGCCTTCAAGCTCAGAGAGTACCAAGGACCCCATAGCTGCCCTCCTCCTCCTCCTCCTCCTCCTCCTCCTCCTCCTCCTCCTCCTTTTCCCAACAAACCCCACTCCCTTCTAGACTGATGATGTTCCCTAGTTGGGCCATGAAACGTCTGCAAGAACACAACCAAACTCAGAGAGCAATAAGGACCTCACAATCTTCCTCCTCTTCCCCCTCCTCCTCCTCCTTGCCCCCCTCCCCTTTCTCCTGGCTTTGGCAATGAGATGATCTCCTCAATCCTCTTATCACTATCCTTTCTGTTTCCCTCCGATCCCACCATCCAAATTTGGCAGCAGAATTGTTATGTGTGTGTACACATGCACATACAGTATACAATGTGTATACATACACATACATGTACATATGCATGTACATATACAAGAGGAGGACTATAAGGTCCTTGGTGTACAATTATGTATATAATTATGTATAATAGATCAGTGGCGGGATTCAAATAATTTAACAACCGGTTCTCTGGCCTAATGACCGGCTGGGTGGGTGTGGCCATAGTAGGCGTGGCCAGGGGTGTGTGACAGGCAGCACTCCGCTTCCTGCACCCCCGCTGGAAGCAAAAACGAGCTGCGGGGGGGGCAGACGCGCCGCTCCCCCGCACCCTGTTTTGGGCCTAGGAAGCCTCCCTGCAGCCTCCTGGGAGTGAAAATGGGCCACGGGGGGGGGCAAATCGCCCTCCCCACCCCCCAGGCCCTATTTTGGGCCTAGTAGGCCTCCCTGCACTTACCTGGGAGCCAAAATGGGGCATGTGGAGACTTCTGGAAGGGGCGGGGCAGGGAAGGGAGGGGCCAGCCAACAATTTAACTACCGGTTCGCCCAAACTGGCCTGAACCAGTTAAATCTCACCACTGTAATAGATGTATAATAATTATGTATACATACATATAATTATGTATTTGTCTATGTGTGTATATCTACCTATGTATAGACAGTATATATGTGTGTGTACATATATATATATATAACAATAATTTAATAATAATAATAATAATAATAATAATAATTTTATTTCTATACCGCCCTTCTCCCGAAGGACTCAGGGCGGTGTACAGCCTGATTAAAAGCACAAAGACAAACAAAATTTAAAAATAATTAAAATTATTAAATAATTGGCTCAATTATAAAACCCCCAAATTTAAAATCCCACATTTAAAACCAATTAAAATCTTTACATTGATAGCCCGGCCTGGCGGAACAACAAGGTTTTGAGGGCACAGCGAAATACACGGAGGTCGGAGATCTTACGCATTTCTGGGGGCAGTTCATTCCAAAGGAATTCCAAATATAATTTATATTTCGCTGATAAAGAAATAAAGGGAGACTGGTATAGATCTATTTCAAGCTATTTAGCTCTCATCAGCTAGCCATACCCTTACATGGATTCGAACTTGGGTTGCCTGCATGTTAGGCAGTTGTATTAACCTCTGAGCCACACACACATATCTAAATAAATAAATAAATTGATGCTGCTTTTTTCTCTCTTTAAATTTCTGGCAGAAATATTAATTTAAGCAGCTCATTTCCCCCCCCCCCCTTATTTCTTTGGCCGGATCTTCCTTGTCTGGAGTCTCCTGCTAGTTCCACATTGGCCATTTACTACATCGAATCCTTCCATTCGTCCACCCGTCAATCATCCCTTTGGCTCTAGAGACTCTTCTGATTCCAGCTTTCTCCATCCCCACCCCCCAAAAAAATAAAATTAAGAAAGAGCTCAAACCGAGGACTGACGATGCCGATGTTAGTTTAAGAAAAGGAAACTGCTCCAAATGGACCGGAGGCAGAATTAAGTGGGAAGACGGCTTCCTTTCCGTTGGGTGATTTGATGACTCTGTGATTGGCGTCCGCCTTGTGGCTGTTTAGCCTGGTAAGGCTGCCAGCCGCATAAAAGCCTAGGTAGCAATTAATTGATGGATGGCGGGATTACTCTTCTGACCCCGCCCATCTGTCAGCCGTAGCCCCGCCCATCGTGCATTGAGCCAAATGAGAATTAGCTTGGCAGAACCTTCCTGCTTGTTACCAACCAGCCCGCCTTCGAATGAAGATCGTCTTCCTTGTTGCTTTAACTAACATTAAACAAGGCCCCCCGTCTGATTATTGGCTGCCTCTCTGCAACCCCCAAACCTTTGGGGAGAGAAGATTTGCTGGACGCTTCTGATTTCCAAGCAAGTTTTTGGTACCTTTGCTCTGGCGTTGATCACCAAGTGGTGTGTTTTCCAGAGGTGGAACGATCAGACAGGGAGTTTTGAAAGAAAGAAATCCAGAGGGTCTTTGTAAAGCATGCTGGCTGAGGAATTCTGAGATAGAAACCCACCCATCTTAAAGCACACTCGTTGGGGAATTCTGGGAGTGGAAGTCCACCCATCTTAAAGGTTGCTGGCTGGGGGATTCTGGGAGTGGAGGTCCACCCACCTTAAAGCATGACAACTGAGGAATTCTGGGAGTGGGAAGTCCACCCATCTTAAAGCAAGCTGGGTGGGGAATTCTGGGAGTTGAAGTCCACCCATCTTAAAGGTTGCTGGCTGGGGGATTCTGGGAGTGGAGGTCCACCCATCTTAAAGCATGGTAACTGAGGAATTCTGGGAATTGAAGTTCACCCATCTTAAAGCATGACAACTGGGGAATTCTGGGAGTGGAAGTCCACCCATCTTAAAGCAAGCTGGCTGGGGGATTCTGGGAGTGGAGGTCCACCCATCTGAAAGGTTGCTGGCTGGGGAATTCTGGGAGTTGAAGTCCACTCATTTTAAAGGATGGTGGCCAGGGAATTCTGGGAGTTGAAGTCCACCCATCTTAAAGGTTGCTGGCTGGGGGATTCTGGGAGTGGAGGTCCACCCATGTTAAAGCATGCTGGCTGGGGAATTCTGGGAGTTGAAGTCCACTCATTTTAAAGCATGCTGGCTGGGGAATTCTGGGAGTTGAAGTCCATCCATCTTAAAGGTTGCTGGCTGGGGGATTCTGGGAGTGGAGGTCCACCCATTTTAAAGCATGGCAACTGGGGAATTCTGGGAATTGAAGTTCACCCATCTTAAAGCATGACAACTGGGGAATTCTGGGAGTGGAAGTCCACCCATCTTAAAGCAAGCTGGGTGGGGAATTCTGGGAGTGGAAGTCCACCCATCTTAAAGCATGACAACTGGGGAATTCTGGGAGTTGAAGTCCACCCATCTTAAAGCATGACAACTGGGGAATTCTGGGAGTTGAAGTCCACCCATCTTAAAGCTGCAGCATTTGAGAAACACTGCAATAAAACCAGACTCCCTTTTCCCATTTTGCTTTCAGGAAGCCATGACGGGTACATGCCATCGTGCCAGCTCCCCCTTTGATCCCTTCCCCAGCCAATGGCATAAAGTTGGCACTCTTCTTTTTTTTTTTTCCCCCTGTCTGTGCCTGAACCCAATTATATGTCTCTCTCTCCCATGTGCCAGACGCCCTTAGCAGCATGGCAGTGATGGGGGAATGAGATAATTACGGGAGAATGTATGTCGCAGGGACGTGGAAGTGAAGGGAAGGAAAGCATTAAAGGATGGAAAACCCAGCCGAAAAGCGTATTTAAAACATTCCCGGGTAAACAGTAAGTGGGAATAATTAGCCATTAGTTTTCATTAGTGGAATATTGCAGACGACTTCCCTTGTCATTGGTGGCTAATAGCCGATGCCCTCGGAGGGCTGGAAAAGAGGTGGATTTTCCCCCTGGGAACAGCTAGCCAACGATCGGCCTTAGCAGGAGAGAGAATACTGCCTGCCTTATTTTTCCAAGAAATTCTGCTGAATCGAGAAATTGTTTTTTTTTCCGGCTCTTTTTTGGGAAGGAGAGAATTTGGGAGAGGGGGGGAAATGTTAAATGTATTGTGAGCCGTCCTGAGTCTTCGGAGAGGGGCGGCATATAAATTGAATTAAATTGAAATTGAATTAATTTTCCCTGCACTGTAAAATAACAGGTATTTATTTATTTATTTATTTATTTATTTATTTATTTATTTATTTATTTATTCGTTTGATTGATATGCCGCTCTTCTCCGGAGACTCAGGGCGGCTTACAATGCATTAAGCAACGTATAAGATGTATATTAAGCAAAGGTATAAGAGAATAACCCAGTTGGAAGGGACCTTAGAGGTCAATCAATCAATCCATCACAATAGATCTCGAAAGGGACCTCGGAGGTCTTCCAGTCCAACCCCCTGCTCAGGCAGGAAATCCTACACCCATGATGGCGAACCGATGGCACGCATGCCAGAGGTGGCACGCAGAGCAGAAATGGGTTTCAGCAGGTTCTGACCAGTTCTGGAGAACCGGTAGTGGAAATTTTGAGTCGTTCAGAGAACCGGTAGTAAAAATTCTGACTGCCCCCCCCCCCCATCTACTCTCTGCCTCCCGAGTCCCAGCTGATCGGGAGGAAATGGGGATTTTACAGTATCCTTCCCCTGGAGTGGGGAGGGAATGGAGATTTTACAGTATCCTTCCCCTGCCACGCCCACCAAGGCGTCAGCCCACAGAACCGGTAGTAAAAAAATTTGAAACCCACCGCTGACGCAGAGCTCTTTCTGCTGGCAGCTCAGATCTCCGTGGCGTTTCTTTCATGAGCTTCTGTTTCCCTGCAAACGATGAAACAGAAGCTCACGGAAGAAAAAGATCTTACCTCTTGCCGCGCTGCCGGTGTTGGGATGTCCCGCCTCCCGCTGGCCAGCTGGACTTCGGGTCTCTGCTGCAGATGCGCGCATGTCTGCGCATGCCCATGTTGGCACACATCTGGGCATCCGCGTGCTCCTCTCTGCGCATGTGTGAGCATGTCTGCACATGTGTGTGCATGCCTGCATATGTGTGTTCTGTCCCCGTCCCACACACGCACCCCCACAGACGGCCCGGAGTTAATAAGCCACACGACAAAATCTTTGAAGATAAAGCTGGCAACAACCCGGTGGCTAGCTGCCAATTCAGACTTTACTCACACAAAACAAAGATTAGACTGCAAGCATTCCGATAAAGCAGGCAAAGTTTCCGCAGTACAAGGATTAGTCCAAATGCAGTCCGACAAGGCAAGGCAGAAGTCCAGTAACGCAGAGATCATGGATTATTTCTAGTTTTTGCTCGTCACAAACTGAACCGGCCACCACACCCACATTTATACCCTGTGGGGTGTGGTCCAGTGACTCAGCTAATCTCTGGCACGCCTTCCCCTCTGCTGCGCACGCTTCTCCCTGCGCCTCTGCCGAGGGTCCAGCCAGCACTTATCTTCTTTGTCGCTGTCCACCTGTGGCTGCGGGGACGTGCTTGGCTCTGAGCCTATCTCTTGGCCTTCGGTGTCCTCCGGAGGCATTGCCAGAGAGGAGGATCCTGGAGAGGGAGGTCTTGCCAACTCCTCTCCCTCACTCTCAGAGTCTGCATCTGTCAATAGCCCAGGCTCAGGCAACGGAGCCACAACAATGCGTGCACATGTCTGTGCATGCACACGTTCATGCGTGCACATGCCCCTTTTAGTTTGGGCATGCGCCTGCATGCAGTTTGGGCACTCGGTGTCCAAAAGGTTCGCCATCATTGCTCTATACCATTCCAGACAAATAGTTTTCTGGTCTCTTCTTAAGAAACTCCAGTGTTAGAGCGCACACAACCTCTGGAGGCAAACAAGAAATGAATGCCCGAGGAATTCTTTTATAGGAAGTCCTTGACTTATGACCGCAATTGAGCTCAAAATTTCTGTCGCCAAGCAAGACAGTTGTTGAGTTTTGCTCAGTGGTGGGATTCAAATAAATTAACAACCGGTTCTCTGTCCTAATGACCGGCTGGGGGGGGCGTGGCCATGGTGGGCATGGCCAGGGGTGTGTGACAGGTAGCACTCAGCCTCCTGCACCCCCCCCCCATGGAGCAAAAACAGGACATGGGGCCCCCCTGTGCCCCATTTTGGGCCTAGTAGGCCTCCCTGCAGCCTCCTGGGAGCAAAAATGGGCCGCGGGGGCCCCGCACCACTCCCTGCGGCCTGTTTTGGGCCTAGTAGGCCTCCGTGCAACCTCCTGGGAGCAAAAACAGGGCACCTGGGGACTCCTGGAAGGGTTAGGGTTAGGGTTAGGGTTAGGGTTAGGGGGTGGGGCCAGCCAGCAATTTAACAACCGGTTCGGCCGAATTAGCCCGAACCGGCTGAATCCCACCATTGGTTTTGCTCCATTTTAGGGTGATTCTTGCCACAGTTGTTAACTGATTCACTGCAGTCGTTAAGTCAATAACCCAGTTGTTAAGTGAATCCAGCTTCCCCATTGATTTTGCTGGTCAGAAGGTCACAAAAGAGGATCACGTGACACCTGGGACACCGTAACTGTCGTAAATATGAATCAGTTGCCAAGCGTCTGAAAAGAAAGAGAAGGAAGAGGAGCTGGAGGAGAAAGAGATGTTGGAAGAAATGTCCATCTGGGTTCAGTTCCAAGTGGGGAGAAAGACACTGGAAACAGACTGCTTGGAAAGATGGTTTAATGGTGGACAGGACCATGTGGTTTGAGGTCCTGGGCAAAAAGAGCACATGGGTGAGAAAGGGAGAGAGATTTAAACCCTCTACTGGGCTACGCCTTGGAGCTTCCTGTTCCTGTGTAAGAAATGTACTCTGATTGGTTGTCAGACTCCCATGGGGCCATGCAGGGATACCTTTGTAGGTTGTCTTGAGTCCCAGGCCTGGTTGAATCTTGCTGGGTGATATAATGAAGGGGCTTTGGGCAATTCCTATTATGGCTTAATGGCTTTGTCCTGGTTTGGATCTTGAGTGAGGGCTAATCCTATCATGTCCTGAGGGCCATGTCTTTTGTGTTGTAGATAAGCTGGCCCAGCCTTTCTCTTGTAGATAGCTTGGCACCAAAATATCTGCTAGTGGGAGGGCAGGGAACTGAGGCTCTGAGTTTGTCTTTAGAAACATGTTTCTCCTTTAGGGAAAATGCAATATTCTGCCTTTTAAATATTTCCTAGAATATTTCATTTTCCTAGGACAGGGGTGGGTGCTAACTTCCTACAGAAGAAAAGAAAAAAAATGGAGGAGGAAAGGAGGCGAAAACGGAGGAAGAGGAGGAGAACAAAGAGAAGGAGGAAGCAGAGGAGGAGAAAGAGATGGAGGAGAAAATGAAGAGGAGGAGGAGGTGGAGGAGGAGAGGGGAAGGGAGAGAAGGGAGGGGAAGGAGAGGCAAGAGGGAGGAGGAAGAGAAGGTGATGAAGGAAGAGATGAAGGAAGAGGAGGAGAAATGAAGAGAAGCAAGAGATAGAGGAGGAGATAAAGGAAAAGAAGAGGAGAAAATGCAGGAAGAGGAGGAGAACAGCGAAGAGGAGATGGAGGAAGATGAGGAGAAGGAGGAGACGAAAGAAGAGATGAAGGAGGAAAAGGAGGACGAAATGGGGCGGAGGAGGAGGAGATGGAGGAGGAGATGAAGGAAAAGAAGAGGAGGAAGAGGAAGAGAAGTAAAAAACCGAACGTCCCTCTTCGGAAAAGGCAAGTGGAAGAGAGTGGAGGAAGAACAGGAGGAAAAGAAGACGAAAAGAACAACAGGAAGGCCAAAAAAAAAAACAAAAAAAACAACCCAACATCCCAGGTGTGAGTAACGAATGAGTAAAGTACAGGGAACATCCTCAGAACTGCCAGCAAGAGCACATCCCCCTCCCTTCACATTTTGCTGCTCTTGAAACCCACCAGATGTTTCTCGGGGGGGGCAGGATTTACCATCCGTGTGTGTGCCCCCCCATCGCAACAACATCCTATGGTCAAAACCCTGCAAAGACCCCCCCTCCCAGGAGCCCCCCTTTGACCTTCCTACTCCTCCTTTACACCCTGCCCTTGGATCTCGCCCCCACCCCCCCACCCCACAGGCAGAATCTCTTTGCAATCATCCCACAATCACCTTCCAATCTGGGCCCACTCCCCACCCAAACCAGGATTTGATTAGGCCTCCTCGGCTGGCTTTGATTGCGGGCCGTGAAATCACCAGAGGCTGGAAGGAAAGGATGGAAAATGGGGGTCAAGTCAGACGGGGGGGGGAGGGGGGGAGGGAGCCCAGTTTCTGTTCACTGAAAGCAGAATCTGGGAGGGGGGAGGGGGGGCTTTCAAAGGACACACATATCCTCCCCTCCCCCCCCTCAGGGTGACCTGATGAATTTAAGGAAAGGTGGGGGGGAGGAAAAACCGTCTCTGGAAATACGTGGCGGGGTTTGAGAATGTTCTGCTATAGAAGGAGGGGGCCTTCCCCCCCTTTTACCTGCATAGGAACTCAGCTCAGGGGGTCTCACTTACTAGAAGGCAATAATTAAATTTAGGGGATTTGATATTGGGGGGGGGTTTAGAATCTGTTCATTTCTCCCCACCCCATGTCCTCCTCCTCCTCCTCCACCCTTCTTTCTCCTTCTTCTCCTTCTTTTTCTCCTTTTCCTCCTCCTTCTCCTCCTCGCTCTCCTCTTCCACCCTTCTTTCTCCTTCTCCTTCTTTTTCTCCTTTTTCTCCTACTCCTCCTCCACCCCTCTTTCTCCTCCTGCTCCTCCTGTCCTGCACCACTTTCTCCTCCTTCTTCTCCTCCTCCACCCTTCTTTCTCCTTCTCCTCCACCCTTCTTTCTCCTTCTTCTTTTTCTCCTTTTCCTCCTTCTCCTTCTCCCTCTCCTCCTCAGCCACTCTTTCTCCTCCTGCTCCTCCTGTCCTGCACCACTTTCTCCTTCTCCTCCTCCTCCACCCTTCTTTCTCCTTCTTCTCCTCCTGTCCTGCACCACCCTTCCTTCTCCTTCTCCTTCTTCTCCTCCACCCCTCTTTCTCCTCCTCCTCCTGTCCTGCACCACTCTTTCTCCTTCTCCTTCTCTTTCTTCTCCTTCTCCTCCACCCCCCTCCTCCTCCTCCACTACCCCCCCTTCTCCTTCTTTTTCCCTCTCCCCCTCCTCCACCCCTCCTCTTTCTCCTCCTCCTTCTCCACCCCTCTATCTCCTTCTCTCTTGTAACTTTTTACCGACGGTGTTGTAAGTCTCTAGGACTATCTGTAAAGGAAGCAGAACACAACAGGGTAGAGGTGACAAAAAAACCTGCAGGATAACTAAAAATTGGACATGTCTGAACAATCAGTTGCCCCAAATTCCCACAAGACCTCAAATGCTGGCTGGGGAATTCTGGGAGTTGAAGTCCACCCGTCTTAAACTTATCTCAGACCGAGAGGTTCTCGACTACAGGTAGTCCTCGATTTACAACAGTTCATTTAGTGACCGTTCAAAGTTACAACAGGACTGGAAAAAAGCGACTAATGACCATTTTTCACACTTAGGACCCTTGCGGCATCCCCATGGTCACGTGATCAAAATCCACCCGCTTGGCCACCGACTCATACTTATGACGGTCACAGTGTCCTGGGGATCACGTGATCCCCTCTGGTGACCTTCTGACCAGCAAAGTCAACGGAGAAGCCAGATTCACTTAACAACCGCGTCCCCATTGGTGGGGCTGCTGCCGGTTCAGACCGGTTCGGGAGAACTGGTAGTTCTAACCAGCAGCTGGGCCCACCCACCTGCTCTGGCGCTAAGACGTCCTATATAATTGCCATTTTTCGATGCCGCACACATGCGCGGAAGGTGCTCACATTTTCGGTTCTGGCCGAACCGGTTCTTACAGTACATGATTCCCACCTCTGCACGTCCCTAACTTAACCACTGCAATGATTCACTTAGCAACAGTGGCACGGAAGGCCATACAATGGGGCAAAATACACTTAACAGCTGTCTCGCTTAGCAACGGAACTTTGGGGCTCCACTGTGGTCATAATTCGAGGACTACACTCTGCTAAACAAATAATTCCCTCAACACTGTTGACGTATTTACTAAGTCTGCATTACTATTAATCTTCTCATCGTTCCCATCACCCATCTCCTCCCACTTACGACTGTATGACTGTAACCTTGTTGCTGGTATCCTTACGATTTATATTGACTGTTTCCTAATATGATTTGATTGCTTATTTGTATCCCATGACTATCATTAAGTGTTGTACCTTATGATTCTTGACAAATGTTTCTTATCTTTTATGTACACTGAGAGCGTATGCACCAAAGACAAATTCCTTGTGCGTCCAATCACACTTGGCCAATAAAGAAATCCTATTCTATTCTATTCTATTCTATTCTATTCTATTCTATTCTATTCTATTCTATTCCATATCCTCTATTCTATTCTATTCTATTCTATTCTATTCTATTCTATTCTATTCTATTCTATTCTATTCTATTCTATTTATTCTATTCCATATCTTCTATTCTATTCTATTATTCTATTCTATTCTATTCTATTCTATTCTATTCTATTCTATTCTATTCCATATCCTCTATTCTATTCTATTCTATTCTATTCTATTCTATTCTATTCTATTCTATTCTATTCTATTCTATTCTATTCTATTCCATTCCATCCCATCCCATCCCATCCCATCCATCCATCCATCCATCCATCCATCCATCCATCTATTCTATTCTATTCTATTCTATTCTATTCTATTCTATTCTATTCTATTCTATTCTATTCTATTCCATTCCATTTATTCCATTCCATTCCATTCCATTCTTTTCTATTCCATTCCATTCCATTCCATTTATTCTATTCTATTCTACTCTATTCTATTCTATTCTATTCTATTCTATTCTATTCTATTCTATTCTATTTATTCCATTCCATTCCATTCCATTCCACTTATTCTATTCTATTCTATTCTATTCTATTCTATTCTATTCTATTCTATTCTACTCTACTCTACTCTATTCTATTCTTTATTCTATTCTATTCCATTCCATTCCATTTATTCCATTCCATTCCATTTACTCCATTCCATTCCATTCCATTCCATTCCATTCCATTCCATTCCCTATTCTATTCATTCTATTCTATTCTTATTCTGTTCTGTTCTATTCCATTCTAACCTGTGCAGCCTTTACTGCTGGATCCATCGCGCTAGGACGTTTAAATACCATACCCGCAGAGGAAAATATTAAATAAAACCCCACCAAGATAGCTTCGCAAATTAAAATCCTTTTAAAACGCGCTTTATCATTTGGTGGGCAAAAGCTGGTTTATTTAAATGGTTTTCTTCCCAGGCTGCTCTCTGCTGTTTGACATTGCATTATGATGATCACTATTTATTGTCTGAACGTTGTGGCTAGTCATTGTTTTATTGTGATAGCTTTTCTGGCGTGGAGGCTTCATTTTACTCGGCGCACTGTTTTAGGAAAACGCCGGCGCTAAGTGTTTGGGAGATATTTTCAGGTCAATAAATAAAAGAATTAAAGGGAGAATTTTCGAACCGCATCGGGCTGCAGGCAAGGCACAGGAATGCATCGCGAATCGACCAAGCCCCTAACCTCTTGTGGTTTAAGCCCCGCCTCCTTTGGCCTTTGGCCCCGCCTCTGGAAGCACCAGGTAAATTTCCTGAAAGTCAAATAATCAGCCCAAAAAAACAGCTTTGGCATTTTGTTCACCGGTGTCTGTTTGTAGGAATAAACAACAGTGCGGCGGCTGGGGAATTCTGGGAGTTGAAGTCCTCGAATGCTGGCAGGAGAATTCTGGGAGTTGAAGTCCACTGGCTTTAAAGTAGCCACGTTTGAGAAACATTCTTCTACACTTTTTGAAGATCAGAGAACTTTGTTGCCCAAAAAATTCTTCGTGATGTTAAGTGTTTTTGGTTCTTGGGAGTGACAGGGCAAACCAGTAGTATATAAAAATAATTGCAAATCCCTCTCCCTTCTAGCACTGATGATATTACCTAGCTGGGTCATAAAACGTCTGCAAGCAAACCATGACGCTTAGAGAGCACCAAGGACCTCGATCTTCTCCTCCTTCTCCCCTCACTTTCCCTCTCCTCGTTCTCGTTCTCCTCCTCCCTTTCCTCCTCCTCCTCCTTGTCAGGCATAAATGCTCTGCCCGTGCCAGGGGTCAGCTATAGCGCAGTAGTGCAAGGGTTAACCCAGACACCTACCAGGTCAGCTCCGCCCATAGACCCCTCCTTACCTGAATCCCCGCCCACGGGTATAAAAGGTGGGCACACTCCTCCATGTTCCAGTTCCTGATGTACTCAAGTGATGATATGTTGAACCTGCAAATAAAAGAGAAAGATTTTACTTGATGACTCAAGTCTCTTTATTGGGCCTGATCCACCATTCCTCGTAACAAAATGGTAGCAGAGGATGGTTGGTAAGGCCCAGAGATCCCAAGACACAAGACAAGGACCCATACCTACCTGCAGAATGGCGACACCCCCGAGGCAACGGGAAAGCAACCCATCGGACTCGCCAGGGAAGGCAGGAACCTCAACCACCCCCAAAGCCACCGCGACGGAAGAAAAGGGGGAGATCGAGAAAGGGAAAAGGGCCAACCACTACGATCAAGATGAAGAGAAGCTGCGACTCGACGTCCTGCAGCTATTGAAAGAACGAGCCGGCGATAAGAACCTCCTTGCCGACCTGCGGAGCTTCATAATCGACCGCGAGGTGGCAAGGAGCGAAGAGGGCTCGGACTCCGAACTCGAGGAGCTGGACTCGGTGAGTGGATCGCCCAAAAGGGCACCCCCAACGGCCACCGAGCCCCAAAGCCCCGCTCTAAATTCGAAACGGCGGCCATCTTTGTCCACGTGGTCGGACAAGATGGCCGACCCCCAACCAATAAGCAAACAGAATTCAAAATGGCCGGCGCGCGAAAAATGCCGGACCATAAACAATGATGAAAGTGACCGGGGAGAGGGGACTGAATCCGACTCTGACCCCTGGTACACCCCCAGCGAGCGGCAAGTAGATAGGGCCATGAAGACCCTTGCCGCCGCCTTCGGCCCAGGCCTCAAAATCACCAAAGAGAAGCCGGAGAGGCCAAAACAGAAGGGAAGGCGAGGAGAGGGGCAACGGAGCACCCACCCAAGAGCCACCGACGCCCATGACGATTCGCCAGCCCACCTTCGCACCCCAGGGACACCGCGCCTCCGATCGCCCAGGCCGCACACCCCGGACCGCATGGATTGGGGCAGCTACTTACAACCATCGCCAGAGCCCCAGCACCGCCAGGATCTTCATTCCGGGGAAGCAGCTGATGCACGACGCCTTCCGGAACACACCTGGACCCCCAAGGCCGAGGCCGAGGCCTATCCGACCGGCAGAGGCCTCTACAGCGGAGCCGCGATAAACAGGTCCTTCCTCGGCGACGGCGGAGCTGAAATGGACTTCGCGCATGCGCTCTTCCGCCTAGAAGAAGAAAAAAAAAATTACAAAGCGGGACTTTTAAACTACCGGCAAGCGTTCCCATGCCTTGCTGCTGCTATAGGCACATAAGGAACCATGGACAGCAGCCAGCAGTAAGTAATTTTACTACTAGTGCTGGAAACTTACCTGTTGACTTTCCCAAGTTGAGGATGGATGGGGGTAATATCCTAGAGTGGTCACAGCAGCTCCAGGTAGTATTCCTGAAAGAAAACATGTCTCATTTTATTAATGACCCTCCAGAGAGACCATGGACTTTAGAGCTGGATTGCATGCACCATAGGGCATTCTACCTTTTAATTGCCAGCATATCTCCCACTATTTACCACTGTATTGGTCATAACCTCACAGTATCAGAAATTATAGGGAAAATGTTTGGGTTGTTTTATAGCGAAAGTGTGTCCACCACCACCCAAATTTCCAAAGACTTCTTTTCTGCCAGGCTTAAACCAGGGACCCCCATGAGTGAGCACCTAGTGTCATTGAGCGGTACCAGAGCAGAGCTACACCTTAGGGGGGAAGTTATTTCCGACCAGATCATGAAAAGTGTGATGATCAACTCTTTAGACCACTCATGGAATAACTTCTTGACACACTTAGACACCGTCAGTCTAGGGATGCTATCCGTGGAGAAGCTATCCAACAAGCTTATTGCGGAAGATAATCTGAGGAGGAGCCGCCCCGGCCCCCCCAGAGAACACAAGAGTGAGAAGAGAGTAGTCTTCCAAGAGAAACAGCACAACACGCCAGAGTGCTACATCTGCGGGTCGAGGGGACACATCAAAAGGGATTGCCCCAAGAACTATAGGGAGAGAGGCAGGCCAGAGCATAGGTATAGACAAACGGAAAGGCACACATCCGAAGAAAGGTATAGGCGTAGAGACTCACCCATCCCCAGGGATAAGAGAGGGAACAGAGACAGCTCACGCGACAGCAGGACAGGGTCTCTATACGGGATAGGGGAGCACACGCACACCACACACCAAGACAAAGACACCAGCTCATGGCTCCTGGACTCGGGAGCCTCCAATCACACCACATACAACCGGGAACTGCTCTCATCATTCAAGAGGGAGGATTTCTCGATCAAAGTTGCAGACCAAAACCAGGTTAGAGTAACAGGCAAAGGGACAATCACATTACCAGGCGTAGGAAAAATAGAGGGGGTACTGCTAGTCCCGGAGATACCCCACAACATCCTGGCCGCAGTGAAGCTTAGCAAGGAATCAGGGGTTGAGGTGATATTCACAAAAGGCAATGTCAGGGTTAGCAAGGATGGGGAAGATGTAGGAAGGGTAACCGTTGACCAAGGGTTACCTTACATAACTTTCTATAAGGAATACACCCACAGCATAAACACCAGTTCAGAGAACACAGACGACACCGACCAAGACAGAGCTGAGCGTGAACAGGTAGACAGGAGAGAGATAGATAGCGATGATGACACGACAACAGAAACGCAACACAACAAACACACCCAAAAGAGGCCCTCAATAGGCAAACCAATGCATGACAACTGTGCACATCTGCTGCACCGGAAGCTTGGACATGCCAGTTTTCCCGTGATACAGAAAATGGCCAATTGTACCGAGGGTATCACAATAAAAGACTGTAAAAACTACCTCGAGTGCTCGGTGTGCAAGTGTTCTAAACTAAAGGTAAAACCCAGACCCAAGAAGTCGTTGCGTGCCGCCAAACAAATATTCGACTTGGTACACATGGACCTGGTAGGGCCCCTAAGGCCATCCATAAATTATAAGAAAAGGTATTTTCTCACCATAGTGGACGACTATAGTCGATATGGCTTCGTCTACACCTTAAGGAAGAAGGATGAGGCCTTCCAAAAATTCAAAGAGTTTTATTAAAGAGTAGAAACTCAAAACAACAAACAAATCAAACAAATCATGACCGACAGAGGGTCTGAGTTTCTATCTAAGGACTTCTCCAATTGGCTCAGGTCTAAGGGCGTGATTCACTTTACGTCGGCCCCGTTTTCCGCCTTTCAGAACGGGGGTCGCAGAACGACGGAACTCCACGCTCCAAACGATGGTCAGGTGCGCCTTAGAAGACGCGGGCATTGGCCAACACTTCTGGTCTGAAGCGCTGGTCTACTCCAACTACACACTAAATAGAACGTGGTCCAGTGTGATAGACAAAACACCGTACGAGATCATGTATAACAAGAAGCCACAGATAGCACACCTACATGTGTTCGGTGTGACTGCTGATGTACACATACCCAAGCAGTTACGCAAGAAAGGGGATAAGGTATCCAGAAGGCTCAGGTTCATGGGATACGAGCCAGGAACCAAGGGCTTCAGGTTTGTGGACAGCAATAATAGGTTTGTGGTCTCTAGGACAGCGGCATTCCATGAGCAAGCCAACTGGTCCAGAATACACTTAAACGAGGTACCCACCAAGCGGGAGGATAGTCCAATCGAACAAAATCAAAACAAAATCGAGACAGTGGGTAGACAGGAAGGGAGCAGGCCCAAGCCCAACCTCCAAGGCATCAAGGTTGAGGGATGGAAAGAGAATCATCCCAAGATAAATGTCGAATCACTGACACAAAGAGAGGCCAGATATCTGCACGACACTGAGCAGACAGCAACCAGACCGGTCAGGTCAACCAGAAACCAGCTGCCAAGAAGGCTAAATGACTACGTGATGCACGTGCACGCGAACCACGTTACGCCAAACTCCTACGAAGAGGTACTGAGACTACCCCAGGGGGAGAGGGCAAAGTGGGAGTTAGCCATGGCCAAAGAACTGGACAGCCTGAGGAAGCTGGAGGTATACACCCCCACCAAAGTCCCAGAGGGCAAGAACACAATAGGCACCCGGTGGATCTTCAAAGTCAAGAATTTAGAGGGTGGCCAAAGCCTATACAAAGCAAGATTAGTTGCCCAGGGGTTTGCCCAAAGGTTTCCGGAGGACTACACAGACACCTATTCGCCCACCGTAAGAACAGAAAGCGTCAAAAGCGCCTTGGTCATCGCATCCTTGCTAGGGCTGGAGGTGCACCAGTTCGACGTGCAGACCGCCTACCTGCACGCCAAACTAGACAAAGAGATATACATCAGAGCCCCCCACAGCAAAGAAACCAACAGAGGGGACACCTGGTTACTTCATAAGAGCCTGTATGGACTAAAACAATCAGGCAAACGATGGTACGAATGCCTGGTAGAGGCCCTGAAGTCTATGGGATTCACGGCGACCATAGCTGACAACTGTTTCTTCACCAGGAAAGAGGGGGACTCACCAGAATACATCCTAGTTTACGTGGATGACATTCTATACATCAGCAAACACGAAGCCAACCGCAACACCTTTGCCAGCAGGCTGAGCGAGCATTTCACCCTAAAGTACCTTGGGAGGATAAACCGATACCTGGGGGTACAAGTCAACCAAACACCAAAAGGTTTCCAACTATCACAGAAAGAGAAAATAGAAGAGTTACTCCATAAGTGCAACATGGCAGACGCCAAGGGATGTGATTCACCCATGCAGGCGGACTTCCTAAAAAACATGCATGATGAATCACCCGAATTTGGAGACAACACGCTGTACAGGTCAATCATAGGCTCCCTCCTGTATATCGCTAATTGGACAAGACCGGACATTGCTCTATCCGTTAATTTACTATCCAGGCACGTGAGCAAACCCACCACATACCACTGGGACGCAGTGAAAAGGGTGCTAAGATACCTGAAACAGAGTGTCAATGCATGCTTAACCCTAGAGCCTGAAAAATCCGAAGAACCCATCCTCTCATGCTACGCTGATGCTGACTGGGCCGGAGACGCCGAAGGCCGCAAAAGCACGTCTGGGTACGTATTCTACTTAAATAACTGTCCGGTGCATTGGTACACAGGCAAACAAATCTTGGTGGCAACCTCGACTACTGAAGCTGAATACATATGCCTCTCCAAAGCCGCCAACAATCTCATCTGGTTCGACGACCTACTCGCCAGCGTGTGGAGAGAACCAGCTTACCCAATAAATATCTACGAAGATAACAAAGCCGCCATAGAGATATCCATGTCCGACGCCGTAGGGCAAAGGTCAAGGCACATAGACATTAAATATAAGCACGTTAGACAGCTCTCCAGAATTGGTTTCATAAAGGCCATACACTGCGATACAGAAGAGCAGACCGCAGACATACTCACGAAACCCCTACAGGGCAAGCAACACTCACACTTAGTTTCCAAGCTCAACATCCACCCCAGGGTACCAACCAGTCAGTCAGGCCTACAGACACGGGTCAGGCATTTAGAGGGGGATTTGTCAGGCATAAATGCTCTGCCTGTGCCAGGGGTCAGCTATAGCGCAGTAGTGCAAGGGTTAACCCAGACACCTACCAGGTCAGCTCCACCCATAGACCCCTCCTTACCTGAATCCCCGCCCACAGGTATAAAAGGTGGGCACACTCCTCCATGTTCCAGTTCCTGATGTACTCAAGTGATGATATGTTGAACCTGCAAATAAAAGAGAAAGATTTTACTCGATGACTCAAGTCTCTTTATTGGGCCTGATCCACCATTCCTCGTAACACTCCTCCCCTTTCCCTCTCCTCATTCTCCTCCTCCCCCATCTCTTCCTCCTCCTCCCTTTCCTCTTCTCCCCCTCCTCCTCATCCCTCCTCCTTTTCCTGCTCTTCCTCTTCCTTCTCCTCTCCACAAACCACACCTGCTTCTAGCACTGATGATGTTACTTAGTTGGGTCACGAAACATCTGCAAAAAAACCAACAAGCTCAGAGAGCGCCAAGGACATCCTCCTCCTCCTCCTCTCCGTCCTCGTCCTCCTCTTCTTCTTGTTCTTCTTCTTCCTCCTCCTCCTTCTCCTTCCTCCTCCTCCTTCTCCTTCTTCCTCCTCCTCTTCTTCTTCCTCCTCCTTCTCCTCCTCCTCCTCCTCCTCTTCTTCTTCTTTGTTCTCCTCCTTCTCCTCCTCCTCCTCCTTTTCTTCTTCTTTGTCCTCCTCCTTCTCCTCCTCTTCTTCTTCCTCCTCCTTCTCCTCCTCCTCCTCCTCTTCTTCTTCTTCTTTGTCCTCCTCCTTCTCCTCCTTCTCTTCTTTTTCCTCCTTCTCCTCCTCTTCCTCCTCCTCCTCCTCTTCTTCTTCTTCTTCCTCCTCTTCCTCCTCCCTCCCTTCCTTGTAGCACTGATGATGTTACTTAATTGGGTCATGAAACATTTGCAAGAAAACCAACAAGCTCAAAGAACACCAAGGACATCCTCCTCCTCCTCCTCCTCTTCTTCTTCTTCTTTTTCTTCTTCTTCTTCTTCTTCTTCTTCTTCTTCTTCTTCTTCTTCTTCTTCTTCTTCTTCTTCTTCTTCTTCTTCTTCCTCCTCCTCCTCCTCCTCCTCCTCTTCCTCCTCCTCCTCCTCCTCTTCCTCTTCCTTCTTCTTCTTCTTCTTCTTCTTCTTCTTCTTCTTCTTCTTCTTCTTCTTCTTCTTCTTCTTCCTCCTCCTCCTCCTCCTCCTCCTCCTCCTCCTCCTCCTCCTCCTTCCCATAAACCCATAAACCCCTCTCTCTTCTAGCCCTGGTGATGTTACCTAGTTGGGTCACGAAACATCCTGCAAAAAAAAAAAAAACCACCCTCAGAGAGCCCCAAAGGCCCTATCCATGGAATCTCGACAAGACACACCTACCCGGTTTTCCCACCCAAAAAGAATTTGCTTGGAAATGGTCCTTATCAAATTTATTAAGTAGCAAGAATAAACCAAAGTCCAGCAAAGGTTGGCAACCAGCCCAGAAAACAAGATACAATAAGACTTTTCCAAAAATGCTCTGATGATAATTACAAGTTGTTTCCAGCAAGAAACTTACTAAAGGCGTGTGACTTAAATAGGCTAAGGGAGTGGCCAATTATCCTCAAGCCTTACTCTCGAGGAGACCTCCTCCTCCTGAGTAGCCACTCCTGCCTTTTGGCAGCCCTGCGTGCTCGAGCTTTGAGGAGAGGCTCCTCCACTTCGCTCTCTCCACTTGAAGGAGCCTCTGGAGGTTCTGAAGGCCCTGGCTGAGTCTCTGCCTCTGGCACCACATCCTCTTCGGCCTCCTCACTGTCCGACGCAAGCGCCGGCTGCACAGGCTGCTAGCGCGACCCCACACCAGCCTCCTCCTCGTCGGGATCAGCCACGATCTGCGTAGACCGCTGGCAGGCCACAACACTTGTGTGCATGTGCGCTGGCCAGTTGGTCCGACGCAGATGCAAGTGTGGCCAGCTGCTCTCTTCCGGGTTCCATTGCATGCATGCGCACCGGCCAACTGATCTTCGCGTGAAGACCATTTATTTATTTATTTATTTATTTATTTATTTATTTATTTATTTATTTATTTATTTTTTAAATTTGTATACCGCCCTACTCCCGAAGGACTCAGGGCAGTGAACAGCCAAAATTAAAATACATACAATATAAAATTTAAAATAATTTAAAAACAGAATTAAATCGAATTGACTTCCCAAAAGTTTAAAACCCATTACCCTTAAAATAACCCATTAAAATTTGAAGCCAGCCCAGTTTGCTGAAATAGGTCTTCAAAGCTCGACAGAAAGTACGGAGGTCCGGGATCAGTCGTATTCCTGAGGGTAGCTCATTCCAGAGGGCGGGTGCCCCCACGGAGAAGGCTCTCCCCCTGGGGCTCGTCAGTTGACATTGCTTGGCCGACGGCACCCTGAGGAGGCCCTCTCTGTGGGAGCGGATTGGCCGGCGGGAGGTTATCGGTGGCAGAAGGTGGTCTCGTAAATAACCGGGCCCTAAGCCATGGAGAGCTTAAAGGTGAGAACCAATACCTTGAAGCGCACCCGGAAGACCACCGGGAGCCAGTGCAGCTCGCGCAGGCAAGGTGTCACATGGGAGCGCCATGTCGCCCCCCATAATTACCCGCGCGGCCGCATTCTGGACCAGTTGGAGCTTCCGAGTGCTCCTCAAGGACAGCCCCATGTAGAGAGTGTTATTCGGTGTGCATGCCCACGACGGAACCTGGAAGTGCCGCTGGCCGCCTCACACATGCGCATTGGCCAGCTCTCTTCCGGGTTCCAGCGCTCTTGCATGCACACTCCAGTTTCAGCACTCGGTGCTGAAAAGGTTAACCCTCACTGGTTTAGGTACTCGGTCTGGAAAAGGTTAGCCATCACTGTTATAGGGTCTACTGCTGAAGCAGGGGGTTGGACTAGAAGACCTCCAAGGTTCCTTCCAACTCGGTTATTCTGTTATTCTGCTTCCATTGGAGCCTGGAAAAACATTTTTGTGGATTTCCTGACTAGCTGTTCTTCTTTTTTCGTTCCTTTCCTCCATTCCATTAATTTTAGGGCATCCAGATTTCTTGGCTTCCAGGCTCACCCCTCCCAAATTCGGAGCAGAACGTCAGAAGCTCTATGAAGCATCCAGAAGCTAAAATGCAAATTTTGACTAAAACATGAAAGGCCGTTTATGCCGGAATGTCCCTCTTTGGTCACATTAAAATGACAACTTGGCAATACGGAAAGCCGGGAGGCACTCATTGTGTCTCTCACACCCTTAGATGGGATTTTGGTAATTAGATAGATTATTTCGCTCTTGGTTTGGCCTTCCTCGGATAGATTATACAGCTGGTGGATTGATTAATGGGGCATTTTTTATATTCCGTTTTATCGATTCCATTTGTATCTACCGGAATTTGGCAAGGCCCCCCGTTGCTTTTAGTCACGAATCAACCATTAAGACATCGACATTAAGCGATAAACGACAATAAACCAATGAAAACATCCGTAGAAGTGGTATCATCATAACGTAGAATATTATATAAATACTGTATATATATAATTATATATAATTATATATAATGCTCCCTCCCACATGTTGGGGTAGACCAGAGGCCTCGATAGAAAAACCCTTAATATATATATATATATATGTATATTAAAAAACCCCAATTCGGATTATAATAACATTATCCGCTAATATCCATTTGGTTAATGAGACGACCGTTATTTCTAGTCAAAGACGATTGTAAAGTTTTGATTGGGTTTAAATCATACGGATAATTGCGCTGTTAATAATGAGTATTATATAATATCGTATTATATTAATATAAATAATATAATTATGGATAATAGTAATAATAATACGGTGCATTGTGGCATTGCTGCAACGATATTGACAATAATGATGGCAATAATAATAATAATAATAATAATAATAATAATAATAATAATAATAATAATAATAGATAAGCAGCAAGAAAAAATCACAAAGTACCGGGACTTGTAAATTGAAGTTGAGCAACTGTGGAAAAAGAAATCGTGTGTTGTCCCGATTGTAATTGGAGCCCTTGGAGCAATACCCAAAGGGCTACCCCGCTATTTAGAAATTCTAAATTTGCTGGACTTGAACATTTTGACTCTACAAAAAATCACCTTACTTGGAACAGCTTACATCCTCCGACGATACCTTAACAGTTCCTAGGTCCTTGGTTAGGACTCGAGCTGCTGAGCTATTAACCAGCCTCAAAGGCTGTGAATCTCATTAAAGATTAACCAATAATAATAGCAACAATATTGTCTGTTATTTAGTCAACCTAAGTACCCTGTTTGCCCTAAAATAAGACATCCCCTGATAATAAACCAAGAGCCTTGGTGGCACAGCAAACTAAAGTGCTATTAAATAGCATCAGCTGCCTGCAATTACTGCAGGTTCAAATCTCACCAGGCTCAAGGTTGACTCAGCCTTCCATCCTTTCGAGGTAGGTAAAATGAGGACCCGGATTGTGGGGGCAATAAGCTGACTTTGTAAAAAAAAGAACACCGCTTAGGGTGTTAGGTCGTAAAACTCACTTAAGCACTGTTTCGCTTAGCAAAGATAAATGTTGGGCTCACTTGCGGTCATAAGTCAAGGACCCCCTGTAGTTGAGCTAATTCGACTTTGTTCCAAAGCGTGCATCAACAGAGAATCTTGCAGGTCTGAAAGTAGAAATCTCCCACCGTCTCCTTTACAGCCCAAGAGACTAGGGAGGGTTCCTTCCGAGCCTTTCACCTACCCTTGTAAGAGCCTTGGTGGCGCAGCAGACTAAAGTGCTGTTAACTAGCACCAGCTGCCTGCAATTACTGCAAGTTCGAATCTCACCAGGCTCAAGGTTGACTCAGCCTTCCATCCTTTCGAGGTAGGTAAAATGAAGACCCGGATTGTGGGGGCAATAAGCCCCCACAATAAAAAAAAAAAAAGAAGAACACCGCTGGGGGGGGTGATGAAAGCCCTACTAAGCAGGTATATACAAAAGTATGAAGGCTATTGCTTAACGCATTGTAAGCCGCCCGGAGTCTCCGGAGAAGGGCGGCATATAAATCGAACCAATAAATAAATAAATAAATAAATAAATAAACAAACAAACAAACAAACAAACAAACAAACAAACAAACAAATAATAAGCTCAATTGGGCTTTTGAGTGCATATGCTAAAATAAGCCCCTCCAAAAATAAGCCCTTCCCAAAAATATTTAAATGCATGCTCAGCCAGTCGTCTCCATTTCCTCTGGTTAGGGTTAGGGAGACAGAGCTGGAAATCAGGTAAGACTGCAAGAGGAGCCCCATCTTGCTCCATATGCCCCAAAATATTAAGAACTCCCCGAAAATAAGGCCAAGTACTTATTTCGGGGTTCAAAAAATATAAGACAGGGTCTTATTTTCGGGGGAAAGGCGGTAATAAATAGTTGGGTGATGTAATCACGTCTAAAAGCTGCCTAACAACAACAATAACAACAACAACAATAATAATTTGCAATTACAAAGTTGAAATTGATTCACACTCAATATGCGAGCGCAGCAAAATCGTGCAAACTAATTACCAAGCTAGACACGACCGAGTTGCTAAATTAATCCACTGGTCATTATGTGAAAAATACAGCTGACCTGTATCCGAAAAGTCATGGGAACGTAAAGTGAAAAAAGTTGTCAAAAATAAGAAGGTGAAGATCTTGTGGGACTTTCAAATACAGACGGATCGCCATTTGGAACACAACACGCCAAATATAGAGCCCCGATGGCACAGCAGACTAAAGCGCTGTTATTAACATCAGCTGCCTGCAATTACTGCAAGTTCGAATCTCCCCAGGCTCAAGATTGACTCAGCCTTCCATCCTTTCTAAGGTAGGTTAAATGAGGACCCGGTTTGTGGGGGCAATAAGCTGACTTTGTATAAATATACAAAAGTATGAAGGCTATTGCTTAACGCACTGTAAGCCGCCCTGAGTCTCCAGAGAAGGGCGGCATATTAATAATAATAATAATAATAATAATAATAATAATAATAATAATAATAATAATAATTATTATTATTATTATTATTATTATTATTATTATTATTATTATTATTATTATTATTATTATTATTATTTTATTTATATACCGCCCATTCTCCCGAAGGACTCAGGGCAGTATACAGCCAGAATTAAAATATAAATATACAAATATAGAATATCCTAGTTAAAATTAATTAAAATCATTAAATAGTTTTGGCCGAATTTTAAAACCCAAAATTAAAACCCAATTTAAAATCAAATCAAAAAAAAAAAATCACATTTGTCAAAAATCGAAACGTACAATTTATTGATATCGCTGTCCCAGGAGACGCCAGAGTCGAAGAAAAAGAACTAGAAAAAAAAATCACGAAATATCGCGACCTGGCCATCGAAACTACGTGATTATGGACGAAACATGTGAGGGTGATACCCATTGTCATCGGGGCACTTGGTACCATGTCCAAGAATTTTACAAAACACATCAAGAAATGGCAGCTTCCTGCAATAACACCAGCAGAACTGCAAAAAACTGTGCTACTCGGAACATCGTACATTTTAAGAAGATACTTGGTTGATACCTAGGACGCTGGCAGCAACCCGTATCGACCATTAGCACCGGTCAATGGTATTTGTGATGCATTTTTGAATGTTCCGTTGACTGAGTTTCAGGTTTAATGAATAAAAGATAATAATATTAATAATCAGAATAGAGTCGAAAGCCGCCTTGGAGGTCTTCTGGTCCAGCCCCCCGCTCAAGCAGGAGACCCTGTAGCGTTCAGGGCAAATGGATGTTCTCCTTAGTTCTAAGTTGCTTCTCTCCTTGATTAGTTTCCACCCATTGCTCCTTGTCCTGCCTTCAGGTGCTTTGGAGAATAGCTTGACTCCCTCTTCTTCGGGGCAGCCCCTCAAATACTGGAAGATTGCGATCATGTCTCCCTTTGTCCTTCTCTTCATTAAACTAGACATATCCAGTTCCTGCAATCGTTCTTCATATGTTTTAGTCTCCAGTCCCCTAATCCTCTTTGTTGCTCTTCTCTGCACTCTTTCTTTCCAGAGTCTCATCATCTTTTTTACATCGTGGCGACCAAAACTGGTTCAAGATCTTTTTGTATCCTGAGCTTGTCTTCTTGGGTGTTGGCTGTTCCTGCCAGTTTAGTGTTGTAGAAGTTAGCACTCGCCCCTCTTCTAGAAAATGAGATATTTTAGGAAATATTAAAAAGGGCAGAATATTTCCCCTAAAAGGGAGGCAGAAACTCAGCCCCCCACCTTTATTATTATTATTATTATTATTATTATTATTATTATTATTATTATTATTATTATTATTATTATTATTTCTATGCCGCCCACTCTCCGAGGACACTCTGGGTGGCTTACACCAAAGACAGTATACTAAATAGCACATTGCCCCCAACAATCTGGGTCCTCATTTTACCCACCTCGGAAGGATGGAAGGCTGAGTCAACCTTGAGCCGGTGAGATTTGATCCGCTGATCTGCTGAACTAGCAGTCAGCTGAAGTAGCTGCAGTACTGCACCCTAAGCACTGCGCCACCTCGGCTCTTTGTCAATGGGCCATGAAGGCCTGGGCCAGTCTATTCTACATCACAAAGATCTACCTCCTTCAGGCAGAGCCATTTAATGGCCCTTCATGGCATCACCCAACAAGAGTCAACCAAGCTTAGCACACAGACAACCTACAGAGCTAGCCATGACCTCTGACAGCAAACCAATCAGGATACTCTTCCTGTGCCCCAGGAAATTCAAAGCCAGAGAGGGTATAAAAAAAACCCCAGGGAGCATCTCTTCCCTTTTTTTCACCCAAGATCTCCAAGCCATGCGATCCTGGTCATCAATAAACCTTCTTTCCAAGCAACTTCCATGAATCCAGTGTCTTTCCCCCCCCCCCCCCGCCACTTGGAACTGACCCAAATATTTCTTCCAATCGTCATCTGCAAATTTGATGATTTCCCCTTCTCATCTAAGTCGTTTAAGAAGACATTGAAGAGAACTGAGAGAGAGAGAGCTTGAGATGGAAACTTGCAGTACCCCACGGCTTCCTTCATTCCATGTGGCTGAGCTACCATTAAGGACTGTATACAGGGGGTTCGCAGGGGTTCGGGAGAACCTCTAGCTAAGATTCTGTACAGTTCGGAAAACCCCCAAATCCGACTCCTTGCTAGCCCCGCCCACCCCGCTCCGCCCCTCCCAGGAGTCCCCACGACAGTGGTGGGTTGCTCCCGGTTTGGACTGGTTCGTACGAACCGGTAGTAAAACCAGTGGGAGGCTCCGCCCACCACCCCGGATGTCATCATCAGTGATCTGCGCATGTGTAAAAGCTTCTGTGCACGTGCAGAAGCAAGGAGCGCGTGCGTGATCCGTTTGCGGACCGGTAGTAAAGGTAAGTAGAACCCACCCTTGCTCCACGTGGCCTGTTTTGGATGCAGGGAAGTGCAGGGCGCACACGGAGGCTCGGGGAGGGTGAAAAATGGGCCTACCGGAAGTTTGGGAAGGCCAGAAACGGACTCATTTCCGGCCTCCAGAGGGCCTCCGGAGCCTGGGGAGGTCGTTTTCGCCCTCCTGGAGGCTCAAGGAAAGACTCCGGAACCTGGGGAGGGCAAAAAGGGCCCGCCCGCCATAGGTGCAGGAGGCTGAGTAGGCCACACCCACCATAACCACGCCCACCCAACAACCGGGCAGAGAATTTTTGAAGCCCACCCCTGGCTATATAGGATAGGGGACAGAACAAGCCATCCCTTTGAAAAAGCTGGGATCAAGCAGGTTCCTCTGAGCTAATTAGTTCTTCTAAAGCTAATTTCCAGGGGCATCTGCAGAGGGGTCAAAAAAGTCAAGATGGCAACCTCAGCAGCGCAGTGATCACAGTCATACAAGTCATGGTCTCCACTTTCGGACCTTCGTGGAAATGGAAGTTGGACCTTAAAGAAGCAGGATAGGAGAAGTGGGTTTTTTTTTTTCCGAACTTTTCTGTTGGAGAAGACCCCGAGAGAAGACCACGGATGGTTAAGAAATCCACCCAAAGTGGTGGATCGTTGAACTAATCCACTCCAAATTCTCACTTGAGGCTCAGGTTAAGCTACTTTTGGACTCACAATGTGAAAATAAGCCGAAATCTCTTCGAAAGAGGCCTTGATGAGCAGCAGAAGAGGAGTCAAGTTCCATTGATGATGGGGTCACCATTGGAAGATCTGAAAGGTCAGCTAGGACAGATCCTCCTGGAGGAAACCTTTCTACATTAAGAGGCAACACTAACTTGATGGCATATAATCAATTCATCAGTGGGGAGGAGGAGGAGGAGGAGGAGGTGGGGAGGAGACTACCTTCCCTTCCTTCCTTCCTTCCTTCCTTCCATCCTTCCTTCCTTCCTTCCTTCCTTCCTTCCTTCCTTCCTTCCTTCTTTCCTTCCTTCCTTCCTTCCTTCCTTCCTTCCTTCCTTCCTTCCTTCCTTCTCTTTTTCTATTCTCCATTTCTCTTTTCTTCCTTTCAGCCCCTTCTTTCCTTTCTTCTTTCCTCACTCCCTCCTTCCCACTGCCCTTTCTTTCCTTCCTTCTTCCCTCCCTCCTTCCTTTTCATATATCTCCTTCCTTCGTTTCATTCTTCCATCTTCCCTCCTCTTTTCTTTTTTCTTCCTCTTCTCTTTCTTTCTGCCCCTTCCTCCCTCCCTCCCTCCCTCCTTTTCTTGTCTCCTTCCTTCCTTCCTTCCTTCCATGCATCTTTGCATCCATTCATTCATTCTAACTCCTTCCTTCCTTCCTTCCTTCCTTCCTTCCTTCCTTCCTTCCTTCCTTCCTTCCTTCCTTCCTTCCTTCTTCTCTTCTCTTCTCTTCTCTTCTCTTCTCTTCTCTTCTCTTCTCTTCTCTTCTCTTCTCTTCTCTTCTCTTCTCTTCTCTTCTCTTCCCCTCTCCTCTCCTCTCTTCTCCTCTCTTTCTTTCTGGCCCTTCCTTCCTCCCTCCCTTCCTTCCTCTTTAACTGACTTCCTTCCAACAGGATAAAGACCACGTACTAAAGTTTTGTCCTAGATAATTCTAGCATGAAATCCTGATTCGATTTTGAAAAAACAACAACCCCATATTGTAACATTCTGATCTTCCCCATCGTAGGAGACTGCGGGCACGGAGGGACAAATTTTCCAAACAGGGTCTGTAACGACTTCAGCCTTACACCCTGAATGCTGGCTTGACGTTTCAGCCTCCTATGGAACCACGGTTGAGAAATAATGTGGAAGGAGTATAATATTTTGTGCATCTTTACGTATGTATGCATGCATTCTGTTCAGCCAGTGGCTTTTTCCTTTATTGAAATCTTGTTACCCCTTTGGAAATTTGCCTAGCTTTATCTGCTTCTCAGCATCCGTTTCACAAGGGAAATAGTAAATATACCCAAGCAATAAAGTCGGAGTAATAAAGAGCAAATCCCGGTGATCTACATATACTGTATTTTATAGGAAAATAAAATAAAGATGTTATCTCGCTTTGTATCTTTACCCATAAAGGATCGCCCTTAATTTGGCGATCGGCCAAACAGTGTCGACTGGCAGCCCCCAGGGGGAGAGCCTTCTCTGTGGGGGCACCTACCATCTGGAAGGAGCTCCCCCCGGAGATACGGAGGATCCCGGATCTGCACACGTTTCGTCGTGCTCTCAAAACATTTTTATTTCAGCAGGCTGGCCTGGCCTAACTCTCCCTTTTAAATTTTTAAATCGTTTAATTTGTTTTATAAATTGGGTGTTTTAAATTTGTTTTCGGCCAAAATATTTAATAATTTTAATGGACTTTTAAATGTTTGTATTATCTGTATTTTATCTTGGCTGTTCACTGCCCTGAGTATTCCGGGATTAGGGCGGTATAGAAATTTAATAAATAAATAAATAAATTGAGAGACATTCTTGTCTAAATTTCTCAGCCTTTCTCTCTTTGCAACTTTCACAGGGAAGACCTGCAACTAGGACCTTTCTCACTGGGAAGCGGGTGCGAATCAGATGATGATTGATGGGACCACATGGCGCACAAACAGTGGACACAGCATCGTCATGTCTTGTACCATCTTCAACTTTTGTGATGACCCGGGACAAGCCCCGAAGTCAACATAATAGTTCAAACTTCCCTTTATTGCTCCAGCTTTCCCCCAAACGCTCCCAGAGCGTTTATGGCAAGTCCCAGAGCCAAGCATTCTCTCTCTCTCTCACACACACACACAAACAGCAGCCTCTGGCTGCGAGGAGTCCAGCAAAATGCTGTTAGCATAATGGCTTCAAAGCAAGAAGTCCAGCGAGGCAAAGGAACAAAGTAATGAGTCCACAAAGCAAGGAATAAGGCAAGACATCTAGCAAACTCCAGACGTTGGCAACGGCACACAAAACTCCACAAATTTAACGTTTGTTCCTGACAAATGCCCCTCCCCGCAGCGTCTCCTTAAGTCTCAGTCCCCAGGTGTGCCTTGTGAAGAGGGGCCTGGAGCTCTCTTCCCGAGTTGTCGGGTCGGCTTGCACTGTTCTCGCCTCCTCTCCACTCTCCGTGCTCGGGGATCAGGAGACGGCGGTCCTTGCTCATCGCCTGAGCTTTGTCGCTCTTCAGCTCCACTGCCTGCCCTCTTTCGGTTGTCCTGCTCCCGTTCCTCCCTGTTGGCAAGCTGTCCCAAGCGCGAGGGACCCAGGACTACCTCTTTGATCTCTATTGGCCCCAGCTCCAGCTTGTCCTCCTCCGCGGACTCAGGCTCCGACGGGGCCATGACAACTTTCTCCCTTCCCTTCCCAACTTCCAACTAGACCTTGTCAGAAATAGCTATCGGAACTATCATCCGGGCTTCATTTTTCCTCTTCCCTCCTCATCCTTATTTCCTTTCGTTTTGTGACTTTTCGGTACAGGCAGAGAAAAAAGAAAATCACACCGTTTGCTATTCAGTTCTTACTCATTACAGGTAGTCCTCAACTTACGACTGCAATTGAGCCCAACATTTAGTGAGAAATTCGCGAGGTGAGTTTTGCCCCGTTTGACGACTTTCCTTGCCCTGTTTGTTAAGCGAATCACTGCCGTTCTTAAATTAGTCACATGGGTTGTTAAGCGAATCTGGGTTTCCCTGTCAACTTTGCTTGTCAGAAGGTCGCAAAAGGGGATCACGTGACCCTGGGACTGTCAGCGTTCCAGAAAAACCCCAACTCCAAGTAAAGACGCGGAAGCAAACATTTTTCCAAAGTTCTCTTTACTAGAATAAGCAAACAGGCACATCTGGGAAAACCCGAATCTGAAAAGCCCGAGTTTTCCTTCAGTAAGTCAAAGCTCCCAAAACCATCCCCTTTCTCCCCCGTCAATCACATGCTCCAATCAACGTCCGTTCCATCTCGATCCAGCCCCCTGACCACTCCTTCTCCAGATGCTGGATCGCCCTGACCTTGAGCGACAGGAAGAATGCTATTATGTCTACTAACAACCCCTCTCCTTAATCCCCCCTCCTACTTCCCCACACGCGAGAAGATGGCAGCATTGAAGCTTCCGGCCTAATATGGCTTCCAAAGCTGACAGGCGGCCCCCCTTGCAGAAAGAATCACATCCTGAAAAATAAAGCAGACAAAACACACCAAAGAAGGGGTTAACACCATGCACCAGACCCCTTAACCCCTCTCCCCCCCGCCAATGACTGTGACTGTCATAAATGTGAGGCAGTTGTCCAGCATCCAAATGTAAATCATGTGACCATAGGGATATTGCAACGGTCATAAGTGTGAAAAATGGTCATGTCACTTTTTCCAGTGCTGTTACCTTCGAGACCGACTTCTGCCACCAATAGCCTCCCACCGGCCAGTCCGCTCCCACAGAGAGGGTCTCCTCAGGGTGCCATCGGCCAAGTTATGTCGGCTGGCGACACCCAGGGGGAGGGCCTTCTCTGTGGGAGCCCCAGCCCTGTGGAACGAACTGCCCCCGGAAATACGTAAGATCTCCGACCTCCGGGTGTTTCGCTGCGCACTCAAGACCCTGTTGTTCCGCCAGGCCGGGCTATCAACATAATAATTTTAAATTGGGGTATTTTAAATTTTCGGGGTTTTAAATCGGGCCAAATCTATTTAATTATTTTAATTTTTAATCATTGTTTTGTCTTGTGTTTTTAAATTGGCTGCACACCGCCTTGAGTCCTTCGGGAGAAGGGTGGTATAGAAATAAAATTATTATTATTATTATTATTATTATTATTATTATTATTATTATTATTATTATTATTATTATTATTTTGAATAATCACTAAATAAAACTGTTGTAAGTCATGAACTACCTATATTACTAATATCTAGTCTCTTTATCCTGTCCTGACCCACACATGATCCATCATAAGGTTCATCCCAAAACCCTCACTTGTGACCCACATCTGACCCATCTCAAGACCCTCAACTGACGTATTCTCCCCATCACAAGACCTACCGACCACACCAGTGGTGGGTTGTTGCTATTGGTTCACCCCGGGTCGGGCGAACCAATAGCAGCGGCTATGGGAGGCACCACCCACCAGCCCGGACACTTCTGCACATGTGCAGAAGTGTCGCGCACGAGAGCGTGAGTGCACCCACGAGCGAACCTGTAGCAATGGGATTTGAAACCCAGTACTGGACCACACGAAGCCTTTCCAAGTAGAAGAACATCAATAATGACTTCCCCTACTCTCTTGTTCTGTCCCAGCCTTAGCAGAAGCAAGTGTTCTGCCCCAGCTACGGACCCTAAAGAATGCAGCACACACAAAGTCTGTACAAACTTTAGTTTACTAAATTAAATCAGTCTTTTTCAAACAAAAGGCTGTTAATTAACTTTCTTAACAGCCTACAAGAATCCAAAGAATAAATTATCATAATCTTACTATGGTTGACAGAAAGCCCAGAAGCAATTTGCAGAGAACTAAGATCAAGACGCGAAGGAGAGGGAACGAAGTTGTTCCCTACAAATTGCTTCAGTCGGCGTTCCTCCTTAAATAGGCTAAGGGAGTGGCCAATTAGCCCCAAGCCTTACTCTCAAGGAGACCGCCTCCTGAGGAGCCATTCCTGCCTTTTGGCAGCTCTGCGCACCCGTGCATCGAGAAGAGGCTCCTCCTCTTCATCCTCTTCACTTATGGAAGCTTCTGGAGGTTCTGAAGGCCCTGGCTGGATCCCCGCCTCTTGCACCACATCTTCTCCAGCCTCCTCATTGTCCGACTCGAGTGCCAGCTGCACAGGCTGCTGATGCAGCACCACACCAGCCTCCTCGCTGACGGAATCAGCTACTAGCTGCACAGGCCGCTGACGGGCCACAACAGCAAGAAACAGACTCCTTGTCACGAAAAACCCCTCTTTATTTACTGCTTGTGAATTAATTGTATTCACCCACCTTGCAATAATTGCAAGGCCGTGAGCGCCCAGACGAAAGGCTGCAAATTAAGTTCTGGCAAGCAGTCTTCGTGGCACGAAACACAGTGAGCAAAATCTTCAGAAATATGAACGGTTGTCTCCTACGACCACCACCTCTCTTTCTTTCTGCTTATTCCCCAGCCAGGGAGGGGCCATTCAGCATCCATGTGTGCTTTGCTTCCCGAGTCGACTCCTTGTCCTCCGTTGCTCACCTCTCCTAACTGCTCTGCGCATATGTAAATCTGGAACAGGCCCCAGCTGTTCTTCCTCCTCACTCATCTCAGCCTCCAAAGGCAGCTGCCTCTCCGGTGGCCGGGAAATGTCAGACGGCCCTGGCTCTATCTCTGCGTCTGACACAGAGCATCCATCAGAGCCTTCCCCAGACTCCAGAACTGGGCCCCCAACCTCCTCATCATCCAAGTCTGCTGGCAGCTGGCGGGCCACAACAACTCTGCTGATGATGTAACTTAGCCCGGTAACAAAACGTTCGGAAAACAACCCACAAGCCCAGAGAACAAACCTCCATCTCGGGGTGAAATCCAGCAGGTTCTGACAGGTTCTGGAGAACCGGTAGTGGAAATTTTGAGCAGTTCGGAGAACCGGCAAACACCACCTCTGGCTGGCCCCAGAGTGGGGAGGGAATGCGGATTTTGCAGTATCCTTCCCCTGCCACGCCCACCAAGCCACACCACACCACACCACACCACGCCCACAGAAATGGTAGTAAAAAAAAAATGGATTTCACCACTGCTCTATTCTATACCTTCATTCTCTCCCCCGAGCTACAAATATTCGCCCCTATTGCAAAAACAGGAACTCTCTGGCAATTATCGATTATATTCAAACCCTTTCTGAGTCATTTCTGAAAACCTAGAAGAATGTTTGAACAAATTATCCCCAAAGCAGCAGAACTGGAAAATCGAATGGCAAACAAGGAAAACACGGGGTCGTGGCAGAAAAAATCTCTTAATTTTGTCTGTTGGGACAGAATAGAAGAAGGGGGGAAGATCTCTCTCTCTCTACCTCTCTCTTTCTCTCTCTCTCTCTCTCTCTCCCTCCTTAGTTTTTAAAGGCCATTTTCTTTTCTGCAGTTAGGGAGGCCTCCAGGTACCGCAAGGAAAAAAAAATGGCAAAAATTAAAGGTCATTCTTGCAAAAAAGGTAATAGGAATCATTAATTTTAGGCAGCTGGGCTTTGCGAGGTATGACATAGGTGGGACGTGAATCTTTGCATGGGACGATTTTAATTTTGCTGGAATGGAGTTTGGCCTCGATTTACGACCCCAAAGGAGCCCAACATTTCTGCTGGTAAGCAAAACAGGGAGAGGGCTCGCAACTTGGGCGTCCTCCTGGACGTACGGCTGTCTTTAGAAGAGCATATGACGGCCGTGGCCAGGGGGGCTTTTTATCAGGTCCGCCTGATTCGCCCTTTCTGGATCGGGACTCCTTATGCACGGTCACTCATGCCCTCGTCACCTCCCACCTGAACTACTGTAATGCTCTCTACATGGGGCTCCCCTTAAGGAGCACCCGGAGGCTCCAACTGGCGCAGAATGCGGCCGCGCGGGGGATTATGGGAGCGATGGGGCGCTCCCATGTGACACCCCTCCTGTGCGAGCTGCACTGGCTCCCGGTGGTCTTCTGGGTGTGCTTCAAGGTGTTGGTTACCATCTTTAAAGCACTCCATGGCTTAGGGCCATGATGGCGAACCTATGACATGGGTGCCACAGGTGGCACGTGGAGCCATATTAGTGGGCATGCGAGCTCAGCTCCGCACGCACGCGTGCGTCAACCAGCTGATTTTTGGGCCTTCTGGGCCCACCAGAAGTCAGGAAACACACTGTTTCTGGCCTCTGGAGGGCCTCTGGGGGGCTGGGGAAGGCCATTTTTGCCCTCCCCAGGCTCCTAGAAAGGCTCTGGAGCCTGGGGAGAGCAAAAAATGGGCCTACCGGGCCCACTGTGCCATCACATGCCAAAAGCGGGGGGAGCACGGGGGCGGGGCAGGGCACATAGAATTATGGATGTGGGCACGCGTGCGTGTGACCCCCACCGCGCTCCCCCCGCTTTTGGCACGCGATGGCAAAAAGGTTAGCCATCACTGGCTTAGGGCCTGGGTACTTAACGGTGTTTTAAATTTATTGGGCCAAAATTTGTTTAATTCTTTTTTTTTTTTTTTAAATTAAATTTTGTATGTGATGTTTTTATTCTTGGCTGTTCAACACCCTGAGTCCTGTGGGAGGAGGGCGGTATAAAAATCTAATTAAATCAATCAATCAATCAATCAATCAATAAGAGCCTTGGTAGTACAGGGGTTTAAGGCACCCTGTTATTAAGCTGGTTATTAAGACCAGCTGCCTGCAATTACTGCAGGGTTCGAATCTCTCCAAGGCTCAAGGTTGACTCAGCCTTCCATCCTTTCAAAGGTAGGTGAAATGAGGACCCAGTTTGTGGGGGCAATAAGCTGACTTTGTATAAATATACCAAAGGATGAAGGCTATTGCTTAACGCATTGTAAGCCGCCCTGAGTCTCCGGAGAAGGGCGGCATATAAATCAAATTAAAAAAAAAAAAAATCAATCAATGCGAGTTGTGCTGCATTTTTACGATCTTTTTTTTTTTGCCACCGTCGTTAAGCGAGTCACTGCAGTTGTTACGTAAACCATGCGGTTGTTCTGGCTTCTCCGTGGAATTTTGCTTGTCAGAAGGTCGCAGAAGAGAGTCACATGACCCCGGGATTTTATAACTTGCCTCCAAAAATTGTGGCTGGTCCAACACCGGAAGTTTACATTGGAAAGCCATTTGGGTTTCCTGCTCTGAGCAAGGAGGTTGGACTAGAGGACCTCTAAGGGCCCTTCCAACGCTGTTGTTCTGTTGTTGTCATAAATACGAGTCAGTGAGCAAGCGTCTGAATTTTGATAGTGTGGCCATGGGATGCTGCAACGGTCGTTAGTGTGAAAAACGACCCTCAGTCCCTTTTTTTCAGTGCTGTCGTAACTTCGAACGGTCACTAAACGATCGGTTCTAAGTCGAGGACTACTGAATGATACAGAGGTGGGTTTCAGCAGGTTCTTTTTTTTTTTTTTGTACATATTTTTTATTTATTTTTTCAAATTTAAACATAAAAACTTAACTTTCAAGAGCAAAAATCTCGATCTGGTCATAGATGGTTACCATGCTTACATTCCTTTCACAGGCTCAATTCACAATTTCCATTACATCTTTTATAAATAAACAAAAAAAGAAGATAAAAAAGAAATTCAAAACTTAAGAAAAAACTAATTTTACCCCAAATTTCACATTTTCATCTATATAAATCCATTATATCTATCCAAAATTAGTTTCAAATTCACTTTCACTCATTTTTTACATCTGCATAACAATTCTAAACATATCTTTATTCTTTTTTACCTTATATCTTATACAAGTCATATCAAAATAATTTTTACAATATTCTAACCTCTTGTTAAGTGTTTACCTTACAATTTTATCACCATTTATTCTTAGTTTCAATTCAATACCATAGAAATAGATTAAATAATTAAATAGAAAATATATTTCTATTAAATAGAAAATTTAATAACAATTTAAAATATATATTAAACAATATGGCCCATAACTAATTAAAAACCCATTTTTAAACCTCAAGAATTAAAAATTAAAAATTAAAAAGAATTAGAATTTCCATGCAGAGGTGGGTTTCAGCAGGTTCTGATCAGTTCTGGAGAACCGGTAGTGGAAATTTTGAGTAGTTCTGAGAACCGGTAGTGAAAAATTCTGCCTGGCCCCGCCCCCATCTATTCTCTGCCTCCCGAGTCCCAGCTGATTGGGAGGAAATAGGGATTTTGCAGTATCCTTCCCCTGGAGTGGGGAAGGAATGGAGATTTTACAGTATCCTTTCCCTGCCACGCCCACCAAGCCACACCCACCAAGCCATGCCACGCCCACCAAGCCACACCCACAGAACCGGTAGTAAAAAAATTTGAAACCCACCACTGGAATGATAATACTCCGGTGATTGATTGTGTTAAGGATATTCTTGGCTCATAACCGATGTGGGTTATTGAGCAGAGTACCCTTTGAGTAAACGCATGAAAAGCGACTGGGAGTGGTTGTGAACAATCACAGTCAACATACAAACACACTGAGTTGTTGTAGTGTTTTACTTTTAGAAAGAAGTAAAGCAAAGTCCAAAAACAATCCAAGTCATACACAGATAAGACGAGAGTTAAAAGATCAATCCAGGGATATTTCAAGTACAAAGTCTTCTTACCAGTTGTAGTCATACACAATAAAACAGTTCTTCTTGAGTTTCAAAACAGGAACAAGTTCAATATCAAAACATTCAATAAATAGTAGAAAGCAACATGTAGCTATGATCAAACAGTGATCACGCAGAGAGATCGGGTAGAGAGTTACGGCAAATAAGCAGGTAAAATGGTGTAGTATCCACACAAGCCATGATCCTGACTTCCCTTAAGTACATTGGCTACAGAGCTTAGCCAATCAGGATACAGGATGATGCAATACAGTCTTAAAGCAATATAATACCTTTCTGACTGCAAACATACATTGTTGGTTTATATATTGCCTGACCAACTAGTTAGACAAATAACCATTTCCTAACAGATTGAATCATTTCTCCTTTGATTGATTCCATTTATGCATCCGTGATTGAGTCACTGACAATCTCAGTTCTCAGCCCATATCAGTTGTTCAGGTAGTCCTCGACTTACGACCACCATCGAGCCCAAAATGTCCGTTGTTAAGTGAGACAGTTGTTAAGTGAGTTTTCCCCCTTTTACGACTTTTCTTGCCACCGTTGTTAAGTGAATCACTGCAGCGGTTCAGTCAGTCACACGGTTGTTAAGTGAATCTGGCCCATCAGAAGGTCGCAAAGGGGATCACATGACCCCCGCGGGACACGGCGACCGTCATAAATACGAGTCAGTGGCCAAGCGCCTGAATTTTGGTTATGTGGCCATGGGGATGCTGCGACGGTCGTAAGTCTGAAAAACGGTCGTAAATCACTTTTTCCGGTGCCGTTGCAACTTTGAACGGTCATTAAACGAACTAAGTCGAGGACTTCCTGTAACCAGACATCCCGATGGGCTGAAGCCAATATAAAATATTCCACCTTGAATAAAAAGCATCTCTGATTATGTTCTCCTGCGGTTTTCCTTTCTTTCCCCCTTTTTTAAAAAAATCATCTTTATCAAGTGATTTTTTCAGAGAGTAAAAAAAATATAAAAAATCGAAAGATTAAAAAGGAGGAAAAGAAAGAAGGGAGGAGCGCTAGGAAGGAAAACAAACCTGTAAACTAAACTAAAACTAAAGGAATCCAAACGTCTTCCAATCTCCTTTTCAGCAAATAATTAGAATTTTATCGCCTTTCTTCCCTTTTAGATACGATATCAGCTCCCTCGGCAAATCTACATTCCTCTTCATCTTCAAATCCATAAATTACCATATCATTTGTTTTTTGTTTTTTCTTTCCGTACAGTATACGTTTTTTAGTCGTGCAGGAAAGTTTTTTTCTTATTTATTTCCCGTAGCAGATATACCTCGGTTTTGCAATTTCTGCAATTTCTGACATTTTCATTACCCTTTCTTCCATTGTGTTGATTTGATTATCCTTCCGTTGTCGAGAATACAATAATTTTGCTGCGGTTCCCATGTACAAATTCAGTCTTCCGTGAGGGGGTTTATTATTATTATTTTTTTCCATTCATTTGTCCATAAGTCCCAATAAAAAGATTTCTGGCTCCTTTGCCCTTTTAATCTGGAAAATTTCTCCACCACCTTAATCTCAAACCAAACAGGCCCAGATTTTAATCTTTACAATCCTTTGCCTCCTTCCGCAGAGGTTTGCTAAAACAACCGGGCTTTCCTTAATTCAAAAGAGGCGAGGACACAGTTACAGGCAGTCCTCGACATATGACAATTTCGTTTAGTGACCGTTTAAAAAAAAAACCACGGCGTTGAAAAAAGGGACTTATGACTGTTTTTCATGCTTACAATTATTGTAGCGGCGTGGTGCGGTGCAGTGGTGGGATTCAAATGAATTAACAACCGGTTCTCTGCCCTAATGACTGGCTGGGTGGGCGTGGCCATGGTGGGCGTGGCCAGGGGGGTGACAGACAGGACTTGGCCTCCTGCATCCCGCTGGGAGCGAAAACAGGCTGTGAAGGGCCCATTTTCCACTTCCCCGGGCTCTGGCGACTCTCTGGAGGCTGGAAATAGGCCCATTTTCGCCCTCCATGAGCCTCTAGGAGGCCCGTTTTCCACTTTCCCGGACTCCACGCGCCCCCTGCACTTACCTGGATCCAAAACGGGCCATGTGGTGACTCCTGGGAGGGGCGGGACGGGGCGGGGCCAGCTGATCTTCGGAACTAGCAGTTCGCCGAACCGGACATAAAATTAACATCCAGTTTGCCCAAACTGGTCTGAACCGGCTGAATCCCACCTCTGGTGCGGTGGCCTAGAGGTGGAGCTCTCGCCTCACAAGCAGGAGGTTGTGAGTTCGATCCCAGGTAGAGGCAGATATTTCTCTCTCTGGGCACGATGAGAATATATCTGCTGAATATAACTCTGTATTGGCAACAGGAAGGGCATCCGGCCAGTAAACACTCAGCTAGTTCCATTCAGTTGCCCAGACTCCACCCCGCAAGGGATTAAGGGCTGGTTAAACAATGATGATGGCAACCATTGTAGCGTTCCTGAGGTCGCATGATCAAAATTCAGACACTTGGCAACTGGTTCATATTTATGACAGTTGCAGTGTCCCAGGGTCACGTGATCCCCTTTTGCGACCTTCTGACGAGCAAAGTCCATGGGAAAACCAGATTCACTTAACAACCGTGTCACTCACTTAGCAATGGCAGTGATTCACTTAACAACCATGTTACTCACTTAGCAATGGCAGTGATTCACTTAACAACCGGGTCACTCACTTAGCAATGGCAGTGATTCACTTAACAACCATGTCATTCACTTAGCAATGGCAGTGATTCACTTAACAACCATGTCACTCACTTAGCAATGGCAGTGATTCACTTAACAACCATGTCACTCACTTAGCAATGGCAGTGATTCACTTAACAACCATGTCACTCACTTAGCAATGGCAGAGATTCACTTAACAACTGGGTCACTCACTTAGCAATGGCAGTGATTCACTTAACAACCATGTCACTCACTTAGCAATGGCAGTGATTCACTTAACAACCGGGTCACTAACGTAACCATTGCAGTGACTGGAGCAAGGAAAGTCGTAAAAATTTCTGTTCTTCACTGAGACATACGTTAATTGAGTTTTGCCTCATTTTACAACATTTATTGTCCCAGTTGTTAAGTGAATCACAGCCATAGTGAAGTTAGTCACAGAGTCGTTAAGCGAATCCGGCTTCCCCAATTGATTCTGCTTGTCAGAGAGTTGCAAAAAGGAGATCACGTGATCCCGGGATACTGCAACCGTCATAAGTATGAGTCAGTTGCCAAGCGTCTGAATTTTGCTCACGTGACCCTGGGGAAAGCTGGTCATAAATCACTTTTTTCAGTGCCGTTGTAACTTTGAACGGTCACTAAACAGACTGTTGGAACTCAAGGACTACCTATATACAAAGCTAATTAAGATTAACTCTTGATCTGATTTTTTAATTCTTTTTTTTCAGTCTCATTTATTCTTTTTCCAGTCCAATTTTATATTTTATATTTTTCAGCCAGCTCCCACCTGAGCTTTCCTAAGTGGTGGTGATCCGTTATATTTGGGATCATCAAGGAAAGAGTGGATTTCAGCAAGTCTATTCATTTAGTCCTCGACTTACAATAATTCATTGAATTCAAAGTATCCTAAAAAAATTGACTTCTGACTGGTCCTCCACTTACAACGGATAAGGCATCCCCATGGTCACATGATCAAAATTTTGGGCACTTCACCACTACCATGTATTGTTAGTCCTCGATTTACGACCGAAACGGAGCCCCAAATGTATACTGCTAAGCGAGACATTTTGTGAAGTGAGTTTTGTCCCATTTTACATCCTTGCTTGCCAACAGTTGTTAAGTGAATCACTGCAGTTGTTGAGTTAGGAACGTGGTTGTTAAGTGAATCTGGCTTCCCCGTGGACTTGGGGGGGGTCGCAAAAGGGGATCACGTGACCCCGGGACACTGCGACGGTCGTAACTATGAGTCAGTTGCCAAGCGTCTGAATTTTGATCACATGATGCCGCAACGGTCATAACTGTGAAAAATGATCGCCAGTCCCATTTTGCAGTGCGGTTGTAACTTCGAATGGTCACTAAATGAACTGTTGTAAGTCGAGGACTTCCTGTATTTATGACGGCTCAAGCATCACGTGAACAGTATTCCCAGCCGGCTTCGACAAGCATAGTCCATAGAGGAAGCCACTTAACGACCATGTGATTCTCTTAATTTGCAGTGATTCACTTAACAGCGGTGGCAAAAAAGGAGAGGTTGTAACATCGGGCATGACTCAGCAACCGCCTTGTTTAAGAACGAAAATTCTGGTCAAGTTCGTCATCATAAGTTGAGGACTCCCTGTCTGTAAACTTTTCCTGGGATCTAATCACATTGACGATCTTTCCTTCGCCGAGAATTCCTGCGATGTTGTGAAATTTCGCAGTGCCGTTTTTGGCTCCCCTCCTCATCGCGCGTTCGAAAGAAAGCTGTCGAAAAAATCTAATTTATTTTTTTTAAACGTTATTTTATTTTAGAGCGAAACGGTATGCGGGGTGACTCATTTGGCACGCGGCCGGGTGGGTTTTATTTTTAAAAATCGCAAAATAACGGGGGAAATTTGGACGGCCGTAACGATGTGAAAAGGCAGGCGAAATTGGGGAAAAAAAAGAAAAGGAGCGATTCAGCCTTTTCAGAGGAAAAAGGTATGCGTGCCCAGGCTGGGGCGGAAACACATCACATAATGAGAGTATCACATGAAGGCTAAATTGTTGGGAAAATGAACGAAGGATTGAGAACGCTCGGCAAAAAAAAAATGTGCACGAATTTTTGTGGGAAGAATGGAATGCAACAACTAAAGTTGAAAAAAAACAAAACAGAAGCATTGGCAGCAAGCAATCTTAACAGAACAACAGGATTGAAAGGGACTTTGGAGGTCTTCTAGTCCAACCCCCTGCTCCTGCAGGAGACCCTATACCATTTCAAGCAAATGGTTGTCCAATCTCTTCTTTAAAAACCTCCGGTGTTGGAGCACCCACAATTTCTGGAGGCAGGTAGTTCCACTGGTTAATTGTTCTCACTGTCAGGAAATTTCTCCTTAATTCTAAGTTGCTTCTTTCCTTGATTAGTAGTTTCCATCAGGGGTGAAATGCTCCCGGTTCGGACCAGATCGCCCAATCCAGTAGTGATGGAGGCGGGTGATTCGGAGAACCGGTAGCAAAAATCCCTGCCCCCTCCCCCATGCCCAGCTGAGCAGCGCGATCAGGGGTGAAATGCTCCTGGTTCGGACTGGCTCGGGTGAGTAGGTAGCGATGGTGGCGGGCAGTTCAGAGAACCAGTAGCAAAAATCCCTTTCCCCCTCAGCCTCCAGCTTGCTTACCTTAGCTGCTGATCGCAACGCCTGCCTTGCTTCGCTTACTGTAATCCCTGCAATCCATTGCATCAGCAAGCAACTGAATTTCCCTGCCTGCAATCAAGCTCATTGGTGAGCAGCTCTATCTGCAACTTTAAGACTTGTGGACTTCAACCCCCAGCAAAGCTGGCTGAGGAATTCTAGGAGTTGAAGTCCACAAGTCTTAAAGTTGCCAAGGTTGGAGACCTCTGTTTTATTGGGTAAGGTTTTTTTTGCCCAGCTGAGCAGTGCGATCAGGGGTGAAATGGTCCCGGTTCGGACTGGCTCGGGCGAGTAGGTAGCGATGGCGGCAGGCAGTTCGGAGAACCGGTAGCAAAAATCCCTTCCCCCCTCAGCCTCCAGCTTGCTTACTTTAGCTGCTGGTCGCAACGCCTGCCTTGCTTTGCTTGCTGTAATCCCTGCAATCCATTGCATCAGCAAGCAACTGAATCTCCCTGCCTGCAATCAAGCTCATCGGTGAGCAGCTCTATCTGCCTGCCTGCCTTGTCCCTTCAATTGGGTAAGTTTTTTTCCCCTTTGGGAGCTTTAAAAAAATAGTTAATTGGGTTTTTTTTTAGTTGTTCTTTTTTTAGACCTAGCCATTTAAAGTCTAGGAAGTTTGAAATTTAGCTGCTTTTATATAAAAATAAACATAAAATAAAATAATATTTGTGCAGCTTTCTGAGATTTTGTGTGTTTCTGTAGTGTTTCACTCTAACTACACAAACACACAAAATCTCACAAAGCATATGTGGAATTTTGTGTGTGTAAAGTGTGAAAGTTGGTTTTTTGGGCTTTTTGTGGCTGTGTGAGGTTCCTGCTTGTAGCAGGAGCCATTTTGGGTCTACACAGCTGCTTTTACATTGTGGGTGAGCCAGTTGTGTTGTGTTGTGTTGTGTTGTGTGTGTGTGAAGTGTGAAAGTTGGTTTTTTGGACTTTTTGTGGCTGTGTGAGGTTCCTGTTTGTTGCAGGGACCATTTTGGGTCTAGTACAGCTGCTTTTACATTGTGGGTGAGCCAGTTGTGTTTTGTTGTGTTTTGTAGGGTAAAAAGGGGCAACAAAGTGACGTCGACTTGGCCACGCCCACCTGACCAACAAGCCATGCCCACCCAGTCACCTGATCACCAAGCCCCACCCACTAATTAAGCCACGCCCACAGAACTGGTAGCGAAAATTTTTAGATTTCACCTCCGAGCGCGATCATCAGAGGCTTTTTTTTCTTTTAAACGGCTCTGACGATCCAAGCTGAGTTGCCTGATCGTCAGAGGCATTTAAAAGAAAAAAAGCCTCTGACGATCAGGCAACTCAGCTGGGATCATCAGAGGCTTTTGAAAGCATTTTTTTACAACCTCTTCACCGAGTAAGTGGCCACGCCCACCCAGTCACATTACCCCCTCCCCCACCAAGCCACGCCCACAGAACCGGTAGTAACAAATTTTAGATTTCACTACTGGTTTCCATCCATTGTTTCTCCTCCTGCCTTCCGGTGCTGGAGAATAAGGTTGTCTCCTTCTTGTCTTGTGGATTTAGCCATGATGAACCGGGATAGGACTATTGCACGGAGTGCATAAACCATGATTTATTTATCAACCATGACTGAATTCGTGCCACAGGAGCTAGAGACAAACATCCTGCAGAATGCATAAGCATTTGGCTTGGCTTGGCTGGCCAGTGGCTGGGTTTCATTTGGCATAAAATCCCCTTGAACCCTGGACAACATCTGGAATGGAGGTTTGTGTCTCCAAAACAGGGTTTTTAAAACTTTTAGATGGGTGGACTTCAACTCCTAGAATTCCCTAGTCAAGCATGCTTCAAGTTGAGTAGACCAACTCCCACAATTCCCCAGCCAGCCATGGCTTATGTTCTAGGGACTTCAACTCCCAGAAGCCCACGACAGGATGTATGAACTTCAATTCCCAAGAGCATGCTGGCTGGGGAATTCTGGGAGTTAAAGTCCACAAATGCCGGCTGGGGAAATCTGGGAGTTGAAGTCCACAAATGCCGGCTGGGGAATTCTGGGAGTTGAAGTCCAGAAATGCCGGCTGGAGAATTCTGGGAGTTGAAGTCCAGAAATGCCGGCTGGGGAATTCTGGGAGTTGAAGTCCAGAAATGCCGGCTGGGGAATTCTGGGAGTTGAAGTCCACAAATGCCGGCTGGAGAATTCTGGGAGTTGAAGTCTAGAAATGCCGGCTGAGGAATTCTGGGAGTTGAAGTCCACAAATGCCGGCTGGGGAATTCTGGGAGTTGAAGTCCAGAAATGCCGGCTGGAGAATTCTGGGAGTTGAAGTCCACAAATGCCGGCTGGGGAATTCTGGGAGTTGAAGTCCAGAAATGCCGGCTGGGGAATTCTGGGAGTTGAAGTCCACAAATGCCGGCTGGGGAATTCTGGGAGTTGAAGTCCAGAAATGCCGGCTGGGGAATTCTGGGAGTTGAAGTCCAGAAATGCCGGCTGGGGAATTCTGGGAGTTGAAGTCCAGAAATGCCGGCTGGAGAATTCTGGGAGTTGAAGTCCACAAATGCCGGCTGGGGAATTCTGGGAGTTGAAGTCCACAAATGCCGGCTGGGGAATTCTGGGAATTGAAGTCCACAAATGCCGGCTGGGGAATTCTGGGAGTTGAAGTCCACAAATGCCGGCTGGGGAATTCTGGGAGTTGAAGTCCACAAATGCCGGCTGGGGAATTCTGGGAGTTGAAGTCCACAAATGCCGGCTGGAGAATTCTGGGAGTTGAAGTCTAGAAATGCCGGCTGAGGAATTCTGGGAGTTGAAGTTCACCTTTCTGAAAGTTGCCATGGTTGCAAATCTCTGCTCCAGACTAAACAATGTTCTATATTTTTTTTTCCCTGCACAAACCCTGAAGCTCTTCAGAAGTGGCAGAACCCGTTATCTCTGCCAGCCAGCTAAGCAAGTCAGACCTGAAATCCATCACTGCATCCGCCAGCCTGCAAACTCACCCACCCTCCCAGTGCCTTGGCTGTGCCACAAATGGCTTAACCCTGATCCACTGACTTCCCACACTTTAAACCACGGTTTAGAATCCCCTCCCAAGAATGGGGTTCACCCCTCTTCAAAAGTGCAGAGAAGAGCAACAAAGAAGATTAAGGGCCTGGAGACTAAAAAATATGAAAAAGGGTTTCAAGAATTGGGTATGGCCAGTCTGGAGAAAAGAAGGACTAGGGGAGACATGATAGGAGTCCTCCAGTATTTGAGGGGCTGCCCCAAAGAGGAGGGGGTCAACCTCTTCTCCAAAGCACCCGAAGGCAGGACAAGAAGCAAAGGATGGAAACTAATCAAGGAGAGAAGCAACCTTGAACTAAGGAGAAACTTCCTAACAGTGAGGACAATTATCCAGTGGAACAGCTTGCCACTAGAAGTTGTGGGTGCTCCATCACTGGAAGTTTTTAAGAAGAGACTGGACAGTCACTTGATTGGAACGGTATAGGGCTTCCTGTTTGAGCAGGGGGTTGGACTAAATGACCTCCAAGGTCCCTTCCAGCTCTATTCTCTATTAATGAAACCCAAGGGAAAGCTTGTTCTATGAGATCGTAGAAAATAAGAGAAAGAGAAAGGAAAGGAGTCCAGATCGAATGGTCCAACGCCACCCTGCTCCTTTCTACAGGTAGTCCTCGGCTTACAACGATTTGTTTAGCGACCGAATAAGGAAGGAGCACCAAATGTTGCCTTCCCCGGCCCGAATCCTTCCTGAGCCAACCTGATCTTTGCAAAGGAAGGGCGGTTAGGGAACCCAACTTACAGCCGTTCGTTTAGTGACCGTTCGAAGTTACAACGGCACGGCACAAAGTCCGTTTTTCACACTTACGACCGTCGCAGCTTTTCCCCACGGTCACGTGATCAAAAAATCCGGCCGCTTAGCAACCGGCACGCCTTTAGTGCGTGTATGTGTGAGACGCGATCCCCGTTTTGCGACCTTCTGATCAGTTTCACTTAACCCGACCCGCGACTAACTGAACCACCGCAACGACGGCGGCAAGGAAGGTCGTTAAAACGGGACTCCCTCCACCTTCGCCTTGCGGAAATCTGGGGGTGTGATTTTTTCCCTCGCGGTCGCAAGTCGAGGACCGCCGGCCCAACTCCGGCCTCGCGAAAAAGCAGTCCGGATCCCAAAAAAAAAAAAAAAAAAAAAAAAACCAAAACAAAACAAGGCGAGAAGAATTCCAGTCCGGGTTTTGCCGCCGACTCTTGTCACTTTTTGCAAGCAGCGCTGCTGCCGGTTCGCGATCTGCGTTGCTGCCGCTGCCGCTGCCGCCGCCGCCGCCGCCGCCGCCGCTGGAGCAGAAGCGGGTGGGGTGGATTTGGGGTGGGGTGTGGGGGGGGATTCTCCCCAGCATTAGCCCCCCCCCGGCCCCCTTCTTTCTATCCAGCCTCTGCTGCTCCCCCCTTGATCTTCCCTACCTAGCAGCTGAAAGAAACCCAAGAAGGGGTGGGGAAGGGGAGGGAGCCCTCCAGAATCATCTTAAGACCCCTCCTCATGCACAAACACTAACCCCCCCAACCCCCCCTTCCCTCCCCCAGGGAGGGGGGGCTCTGCTTTTATTTTCATTTGATTTCATTTTTTTTTTTGCAATGGCATGATAACCGAGTTGGCAGCGAGTTGCTGGGAAGGAGGAGCAGAGGAGGAGGAGGAGAGGGGGGGGGAAATAGAGGAGGGGGCGTTTGCTTTACATTTCTTCCCCCCCCCTCCCCTTGTTCTCTAACCCGGGTTGAGCCCCGCTGTTGTCTCTGGGACGATCGCAGTCAAGCCATGTGAAGGCTTGAGGACAGGTGGAAAAGGAGGAGGGGAGGGGGGCGAAAGAGAGAGAGGGGGGGGAGAGGGAGGAGGAGGAGGAGGAGGAGTCCTCCGCGGATCCCCCCCCCTCTCCTTTCCCTTCCTTCGCCTTCCCCTCCTCTCCCCTCCCCTCAAAAGGCTTCGGAGAGTTTGGGGAAACGAGCCATCCGACTGCAACGCCACCAGATTTCAACCCTCTCGGGGAAGATCTCCGGAAAGCGAGTCAAAGGTAAGACTAGATTCCTTCTTTCTTGGGGGTGGTGGGGGGGGGGGAAAGGATCGTATTCGCGTGGGGAGGGGGTCTCTTTTCGCTTTCCCCCCCTCCTCTCTCTCTCTTCCCCCCATCCCCCAAAAAAGGGGGGGGAGCGGTGTTTCCTTTCATCCGTCTCTTTCCTTCCTTCTTTCCTTCCTCCCCTCCACCCTTGTTTTAAACGCTTGCAAACTTTATAGGATACGGCTAATTTAAAAAAAAAGGGGGGGGAGATAGGATCGGAATTGCGCAAAGGAATACATCCCCCCACCCACCCAAATTTGCTCGGGCTTCAAAGGAAGCGAGAGAGAGAAAGAGAGAGAAAGAAAGAGAGAGAGAGAAAGAGAGAGAGAGAGAGAGAGAGAAATTGGGTCTGGGGGTTTTGCGTGGAGCCCGGCCTCGCTTGCTGTCAAGGGGGCTGCAACGAGGTTGGATACGTGTCGCAAATCCGTCGGAGCCGATTAAAAAACCGCCAGATTAAGCCAAGCTGGCCCCACTTCCTCTCCTCCCAAAGAGCCCCCCACTCACTCACTCACTCACCCACCCACCCACCTTCAGCCCTTGCGATGACTTTTGAAATGGTGCTTTGGACCCGGCGGTCAATTCCTGGAGCTCTCAGGCTCTTGCAAAAGCGTCTCTGGATCCGGCTATTTCGCGGACCGTGGTGGGGGCTTTATTTTATTTTATTTTATTTTATTTTATTTTATTTTGGAAGGGCTGGATGGATGGATCCTTGCGCGTGGGTGGGTGACCATCCCTGCTCTTTTGGGCACCCCCCTCCCCCACGGTGGGGGGTTTTTTGGGGGGGTGGGGTGGGGTGAGGGGGAGAAGGGGGTTTGCAGCAAGGATGATGCTTGGCAGCCTCTTTGGTGGAGCCGGAATTTTTTTTTTTTGTTATTTTGTCTCCCCCCCCCCACCCCGAATTATAGGAGAGAATATTTAAACAGGGTTAATCCCTTCTGATCTTGGCCATTGTTTCCATTGTCAGCTGGGGGGGGGGAAGGCCGAGCCTCTCTGGTCTCCCCCCTCTCTCCCTCCCTCCCCCGAAAGCCAGGAACCCCCCCCCCTCCAGATCGTCCTAGAAATGGGGTGGCTTTGTAGAAAAGGAGGCGACCGAAAGAAGAAGGTGATGAGGATGATGCAGCCGAGAAGGAGAATCGGAGGGAGGGACGAGGCTGGAAAGCATCTCTGGTGGCACAGGCCAAGTCACTAACCCACCCACCCTGGGCTCCCAAATCCTGTGAGCCGCCCCTTTCTTGAAGAATCTAGGTAGCAGGGTGGAAGAAGGGAGGGAGGAAGGTCATGGAAGTGAGAGAAGGAAGGAAGGAAGGAAGGAAAAGGAAGGAAGAAGAAAGGAGGGAGGGAGGAAGAAGGGAGGGAGGAAGGGCATGGAAGTGAGAGAAGGAAGGAAGGAAGGAAGGAAGGAAATGGAAGTCAGAAAAGGAAGGAAGAAGAAAGGAGGAAGGGAGGAAGGAAGGAAGGAAGGAAATGGAAGTCAGAAAAGGAAGGAAGAAGAAAGGAGGAAGGGAGAAAGGAGGGAGGGAAGGAAGGAGATGGAAGTGAGAAAAGGAAGGAAGGAGGAAGGAAGGCGGGAGAGAGGGAAGGAAGGAAGAAGGGAAGAAGGGAAGGGAAGGAAGCGGGAATGAGGGAGGGAGTGAAGGAAGGAAAGAGATGGAAGTGAGAAAAGGGAGGAAGGAAGGAAGGCTGGAGAGAAGGAAGGAAGGAAGGAAGGAAAGGAAAGGAAGCGGGAAGGAGGAAGGGAGGAAGGACATAGAAGTGAGAAAAGGGAGGGAGGGAGGGAAGAAAGAAAGAAGGGAAGCAGGGAGGATAGGAAAGAAGGAGAAAGGAGGAAGGGAGGGCAGGAGGGAAGGAAGGAAGGAGAAAGGAAGGGAGGGAAGGAGGGAAGGAAGGAGAAAGGAAGGGAGGGAAAGGAAGGAAGGACGAAGTGAAGGGAGGGAGGGAGGGAGGGAGGAAGGAAAGAAGGAAGAAAGAAAGGAAGGAAAGAAGGAAGGAAGGAAGGAAGGAAGGAAGGAAGGAAGGGGCCCAGTTTGTCCCATCCACTTGTATACTTCATATCTGGAGGAATGTGGGGCTGAGAGAAGCAGCCACAGACAGTCCCCTCCATGCAGCGGTAAGGGAGGGGCGGATGGGGCTTGATGCCAGCTCCGTCACAAAGTGGGGAAACGGGGGATGGGGTGGAGGCAGACACCGGTAGAGAAGAGCCTTTCCTGTTTCCTGGTCCTTCTTTTGCGGGCCTCTCCACCCAGGGGTGTCACCTTCCCTCTCCTGGGAAATGCCCGTGCTTCGATCTTGGTTCCCTACTTGCGGCTCATTTGGCGTTTTCGGAGGACCCGAGTTCAAAAGCGAACACCCAGGAAGGTGGGGAGGCTTGGCCTTACCAAAAGAGGCCCAGGAACCCCACTTTCTGACCCTGGTCTGGGGCTGCAACTCTTCTTCCTCAAGAACAGAATAGAACAGAGTTGGAAGGGACCTTGTAGGTCATCTAGTCCAACCCCCCGCCCAAGAATAGACAAGTAGTCTTTGTATGCTCAAGGGAACCATGTTCTTGCGACTCCTTCTGTTTTCAGACTCTTTACGGCTTTGGGGGTTGACTGGGGCCTGCTCCAGCCCCACCACCCCGTTTCTCTGCCCCCCCCACCCCCCAGGCAGGACTCCATTTCCAAGTTGCTTAGGCTGGCTTCATACAACCCTGTGTAGCAACCTTGTATACCCTTGCGTTCACACAGTCTGTTAAGCCCAAGTAAGGCAATCCTTCGGCAAGATTTGTCATGGCATGGCCCTTTAGGGAGGGAGGGAGGAAAGATATGGAAGTGAGAAAAGGAAAGAATGAGAAAGGAAGGAGGGAGAGAGGGAGGAAGGAAGAGAAGGGAAAGGAAGGAAGAGGGAAGGAGGGAGGGAGTAAAGGAAGGAAGGAGATGGAAGTGAAAAAAGGAAGGAAAGAGGGAGAGAGAGAGGGGAAGAAGGGAAGGGAGAGGGAAGGAGGGAGGGAGGGAGGGAAGGAAGGAGATGGAAGTGAAAAAAGGAAGGAAGAGGGAAGGAGGGAGGGAGTAAAGGAAGGAAGAAGATGGAAGTGAAAAAAGGAAGGAAAGAGGGAGAGAGAGAGGGGAAGAAGGGAAGGCAGAGGGAAGGAGGGAGGGAGTAAAGGAAGGAAGAAGATGGAAGTGAAAAAAGGAAGGAAAGAGGGAGAGAGAGAGGGGAAGAAGGGAAGGCAGAGGGAAGGAGGGAGGGAGGGAAGGAAGGAGATGGAAATGAGAAAAGGAAGGAAGGAGGGAGAGAGAGAAGGAAGGAAGAAAAGGGGAAGGGAAGAAGGGAGGGAGGGAAGGAAGGAAGGAGATGGAAGTGAGAAAAGGAAGGAGGGAGGGAATGCATGAATGAATAAATGAATAAAACAAATTAATTAATTAATTAATTAATTAATTAAGTCGAGCCTTTTTGAGAACTCTGAGTTCAAGGTGCTGGAAAGGAGTTAATTGGGGAAACTAGGTTAAACTTGGGTTTGTTTCAAGGAACACGTCGCTCGTTTGTGCTTTGCGGGGGAAGGGAGAAAAATTGAGGGAGGGTCTTTTTGTACCTGGGAAACCTTTCCTTTCCCCGCGCCCTCTGAGATCTCGGCAAACATTGCATGCACAGAGTGAGAGGCGTGCTCTGTATATGCTCAGGAATTCTCTTGGCCAGTTTGTCTGGTCTGAGGTTACAGCCAGGAACGCTGAACGTTTACGGGGAGTCCCTGATTTACGACCAACATGGAGACCAACATTTCTGTGGCTAAGGGAGACGCTGGTTGAATGAGTTTTGCCCCATTTTACGACTTTTCTTGCCACCGTTGTTAAGGGAATCACTGCAGTTCTCAAGGGAGTCACACGGTTTTTAAATGAATATGGCTACCCTGTGGACTTTGTCAGGAAGGAAGGAAGGAAGGAAGGAAGGAAGGAAGGAAGGAAGGAAGGAAGGAAGGAAGGAAGGAAGGAAGGAAGGAAGGAAAGGAAGGAAGGAAGGAAGGAAGGAAGAAGAAGGAAGGAAAGGAATGAAGGAAGGAAGGAAGGAAGGAAGGAAGGAAGGAAGGACGGAAGGAAGGAAGGAAGAGGAAGGAAGGAAGGAAAGAAGAGGAAGGAAGGAAGGAAGGAAGAGGAAGGAAGGCAGGAGGAGGAAGGAAGGAAAAAAGGAAGGAAGGAAGGAAGAGGAAGGAAGGAAGAGTAAGGAAGGAAGAAAGGAAGAGGAAGGAAGGAAGAAAGAGGAAGGAAGGAAGAAAGGAAAGAAAGAGTATGGAAGGAAGGAAGAGTAAGGAAGGAAGGAAGGAAGAGGAAGGAAGGAAGAAAAAGGAAGGAAGGAAGGAAGGAAAGAAAGAGTAAGGAAGGAAGGAAGAGAAGGAAGGAAGAAGAAGGAAGGAAGGAAGGAAGGAAAAATGAAGGGAGAACAGGAGGGAAGGAAGGAAGAAATGACCCTGGGACACTGCAACCGTCATAAATATGAGTCAGCTGTCACATGTCTGAATTTTGATCACGTGACCACAGGCAAGCTGCAACGGTCAATCAGCATGAAAAACGGTCATCGGTCACCTTTTTTTTTAGGGCCGTCGTAACTTCGAGCGGTCACTCAATGAACGGCCGTAAGTCGAGAACTACCTGTGTAAGTCGGGGAAGGCTTTCTGCTTTTGCGCCAGCGATGCCTTTGGGGGGTTGACAGAAGACGGAATATAAAATACGGATATAACAGAGTCGGAAAGGGCCTTGGAGGTCTTCGAGCCTGACCCCCTCCTATACCGTTTCAGACAAACGGTTTTCCAATCTCTGGGTTAACACAGAGCAAATTTTAGCGGGTGGGGGCTGCAGGATTGAGAAGGGGGACGAGGGAAGGAGCCCGGCTGAAATGAATGAATCTTTGGCTTAAAGAGCCAGGAAGCTGCTTAATCAGAATTTTTGGTGAATCACTGCTCTCTTGAACCCGGGGCTCATCTCGTGATTTCCCCCCCCCCCCCACCAAACCTCCCATCCTCCTTAACCTTCATTGTCGGCTTAAGACTGGCCCTTTAACAGCTGCCTGCCCCAACGTGAATATTTTGGATCTCTGCCCGGGAAAGCAGGTTGGGTGGGTAGAGGAGAAAGGAGAGGAAGGGGAAACGACAAGAACAGAAGCCCGAGAGCCGCCGATGAGCTCACCGTTTTAGGCTCGGTGGTGGGAGAACTCACAGCTCCTGAGCATGGCTGGAGGGCTTCTCCGAGTCGGCTGGAGAAATAATCTCCGTCCTCTTTTGCTGGAGAAAAGCAAAGCCAGTCTCCTCTGGCTTACTCGAAGCGTTCCTACCGCTTTATAATGCCTCCGTAAAAAAACGCACTTCGAATATGAGGAGACAGATTGGGGGGGGGGACAATAGGCTGACTCCGTAAACCGCCTTAGAGGGAGCTGTAAAGCGGTATATAAGTCTAAGTGCTGTGGCTATTGCATCCAGTTTTGGTCGCCACGATATAAAAAAAAGATGTTGAGACTCTAGAAAGAGCACGGAGAAGAGCAACGGAGATGATTATTTATTTATTTATATATTTTTTTAAAATTTGATTTATATGCCGCCCTTCTCCGGAGACTCAGGGCAGCTTACAATGCGTTAAGCAATAGCCTTCATCCTTTTGTATATTTATACAAAGTCAGCTTATTGCCCCCACAAACTGGGTCCTCATTTTACCTACCTTAGAAAGGATGGAAGACTGAGTCAACCTTGAGTCTGGTGAGATTCGAACTTGCAGTAATTGCAGGCAGCAGATGTAAGTGGATGTTATTTAGTCTGCTGAGCCACCAGAGCTATTTATTTATTTATTTATTTATTTATTTATTTATTTATTTATTTATTTAATCAAATTTATATGCCGCCCTTCTCCCGAAGGACTCGGGGCGGCTGACAAAAAATAAAAAGCATCGCGCAATAAAATAAATAAATTAATTTTAGTTAATTAAAATACTCCAATTAAAACCCTTCGAAAAACGGAAAACTAAAAAAAACTCCCAGCAGATCAGGGGATTGGAGGCTAAAAAACATACAATGAACGGTTGCAGGAACTGGACATGTCTAGTTTAATGAAAAGACGGACTAGGAGAGACACGATAGCAGTCTTCGGGTATTTTTGAGGGGCTGCCCCAAAGAAGAGGGGGGGGTCAAGCTATTTTCCAAAGTGCTTCAAGGCAAGAGCCTTGGTAGTACAGGGGTTTAAGGCACCCTGTTATTAAGCTGGTTATTAAGACCAGCTGCCTGCAATTACTGCAGGGTTCAAATCTCTCCAAGGCTCAAGGTTGACTCAGCCTTCCATCCTTTCTAAGGTAGGTGAAATGAGGACCCAGTTTGTGGGGGCAATAAGCTGACTTTGTATAAATATACAAAAAGGATGAAGGCTATTGCTTAACGCATTGTAAGCCGCCCTGAGTCTCCGGAGAAGGGCGGCATATAAATCAAATTTAAAAAAAAAAAAAAAAAGGCAAGAAGAATGGATGGAAATTAATCAAGAAGAGAACCAAACTAGAACTAAGGAGGAATTTCCTGACGGTGAGGACAATTCACCAGTGGAACTGCTTGCCACCAGAAGTTGTGGGTAGCTCCATCACTGGAGGCTTTCAAGAAGAAGTTGGTCTGGAATGATATAGGGCCCTGATGGCGAACCTATGGCATGCTGGCCAGTTGGTCTTCACGGGTGTCGGAACAGTGGAAAACAGCCTGAAAATGGCCATTTTCAGGCCATTTTCTCGGCTGTTTTTAAGCCGTTTTCCGGGCCATTTCTGGGTGGTTTCTAGCCCATTTTTCGGCCCAAAATTGGCCCAAAAACAACCCAAAAAAACCTGGCCCAAAACCAGCCCCCAAAAAAACAACCCAAAACACCCTGAAATGGCCTGAAAAATGGCTTGAAAATGGCCCAAAAAAGAGCCCCAAAACAGCCTGAAAACAGCCTAAAACGGCCCAAGAAAATGGCCTGAAAACAGCCCAAAACCAGCCTGAAAAACGGCCTGAAAAATGGCCTGAAAAACAGCCTGAAAACTGCCCCAAAATGGCCCAAAAAACAGCCTGAAAATGGCCTGAAAAATGGCTTGAAAATGGCCCAAAAAAAGAGCCCAAAAAGAGCCTGAAAACAGCCTAAAACGGCCCAAGAAAATGGCCTGAAAAACAGCCCAAAACCAGCCTGAAAAACGGCTTGAAAAATGGCCTGAAAAACAGCCTGAAAGCTGCCCAAAAATGGCCCAAAAAACAGCCTGAAAATGGCCTGAAAAATGGCTTGAAAATGGCCCAAAAAAAGAGCCCAAAAAGAGCCTGAAAACAGCCTAAAACGGCCCAAGAAAATGGCCTGAAAACAGCCCAAAACCATCCTGAAAAACGGCTTGAAAAATGGCCTGAAAAACAGCCTGAAAACCACCCAAAAATGGCCCCCAAAAACAGCCTGAAAATGGCCTGAAAAATGGCCCCAAAAAAGAGCCCAAAAAGAGCCTGAAAACAGCCTAAAACGGCCCAAGAAAATGGCCTGAAAAACAGCCTGAAAGCTGCCCAAAAATGGCCCCCAAAAACAGCCTGAAAATGGCCTGAAAAATGGCTTGAAAATGGCCCAAAAAAAGAGCCCAAAAAGAGCCTGAAAACAGCCTAAAACGGCCCAAGAAAATGGCCTGAAAAACAGCCCAAAACCAGCCTGAAAAACGGCTTGAAAAATGGCCTGAAAAACAGCCTGAAAACTGCCCCAAAATGGCCCAAAAAACAGCCTGAAAATGGCCTGAAAAATGGCTTGAAAATGGCCCAAAAAAAGAGCCCAAAAAGAGCCTGAAAACAGCCTAAAACGGCCCAAGAAAATGGCCTGAAAACAGCCCAAAACCATCCTGAAAAACGGCTTGAAAAATGGCCTGAAAAACAGCCTGAAAACCACCCAAAAATGGCCCCCAAAAACAGCCTGAAAATGGCCTGAAAAATGGCCCCAAAAAAGAGCCCAAAAAGAGCCTGAAAACAGCCTAAAACGGCCCAAGAAAATGGCCTGAAAAACAGCCTGAAAGCTGCCCAAAAATGGCCCCCAAAAACAGCCTGAAAATGGCCTGAAAAATGGCTTGAAAATGGCCCAAAAAAAGAGCCCAAAAAGAGCCTGAAAACAGCCTAAAACGGCCCAAGAAAATGGCCTGAAAACAGCCCAAAACCATCCTGAAAAACGGCTTGAAAAATGGCCTGAAAAACAGCCTGAAAACCACCCAAAAATGGCCCCCAAAAACAGCCTGAAAATGGCCTGAAAAATGGCTTGAAAATGGCCCAAAAAAGAGCCCCAAAAGAGCCTGAAAACAGCCTAAAACGGCCCAAGAAAATGGCCTGAAAACAGCCCAAAACCAGCCTGAAAAACAGCTTGAAAAATGGCCTGAAAAACAGCCTGAAAATGGCCTGAAAAATGGCCCCCAAAAACAGCCTGAAAATGGCCTGAAAAATGGCTTGAAAATGGCCCAAAAAAGAGCCCCAAAAGAGCCTGAAAACAGCCTAAAACGGCCCAAGAAAATGGCCTGAAAACAGCCCAAAACCAGCCTGAAAAACAGCCTGAAAACTGCCCAAAAATGGCCCAAAAAAACAGCCTGAAAATGGCCTGAAAAATGGCTTGAAAAACAGCCTGAAAAACAGCCAAAAACAGCCAAAAGTCTTCAGGTTTCTGGTGCTCTGGCGTGCACACATGCACATAATTGCATGTGCATCCCGGTTTGGGCGCTCGGTGCCAAAAAGGTTCGCCATCACTGATATAGGGTCTCCTCCGGGAGCAGTGAGTGGGCTGAACTAGAGCAGTGTTTCTCAACCTTGGTAGCTTGAAGATGGGTGGGCTTCAACTCCCAGAATCCCCCAGCCAGCAGCGCTGGCTGGGGGATTCTGGGAGTTGAAGTCCATCCATCTTCAAGCTTCCAAGGTTGAGAAACACTGAACTAGAGGAATTCCCTTCTAAATCTGAACTGGGCCTAGCTAGTCTAGTGAAGAGAAGGACCAGGGGAGACAGAATAGCAGTCTTCCAATATTTGAGGGGCTGCCACAGAGAGGAAGGGGGTCAAGCTATTTTCCAAAGTATCCGAAGGCCAGAAGAAGGAATAATGGATGGAAACTGACCAAGGAGAGAGATTCAACCTGGAAATAATAATAATAATAATAATAATAATAATAATAATAATAATAATAATAATAATAATAATAATGTTGCAATATTTTCAGGATCAGACTCAATAAAGATAATAGAAGTTATAGGTTTAAATATAATTCTCTTTAATCATAATAGGCATTCTATATTCGCTGAATATTCAAGATAGAAGCAAGGAAAATGGGGAGGATGGCTCCTTTTATATACAAGGGGCGGAGCCAGGAATGGGAGTGGTAAAATATGAATACATTAAAGCTCAAGTAATAAGTTAACCCCTGATGTTCCATATATACATTATTTACACATTAGAGAATAAGGCATTTACATCTGACAAATCCCCCTCTAAATGCCGGTTCGTTATACAACACCAGTTACATTCAGATTCAGGACAATATAATACATATAATTTAGAAGTTAAATATTTGTGTTGTTTAGAAGGTAAAGGTTTTGTTAATATGTCAGCTAATTGTTCAGAAGTATCACAATGTATTGCTTTGATGAATCCGTCTTGAGATAGTTGTCTCACGTGCTTAAATTTTATATCAATATGCCTGGACCTTTGTCCAATTGCATCGGATCTAGAAATTTCAATGGCCGCTTTATTATCTTCATGCATAATAAATGGTAAAGTAGGTTTCTTCCAAACATCTGTGATCAAATCATTGAACCATACAAGGTTATTTGCAGCTTTAGACAAGCAAACATATTCTGCTTCTGTGGTAGAGGTGGCTACCAGTTCTTGTTTACCAGTATACCAGTAAACTGGACAATCGTTCAATAGAAAAACATAACCAGAGGTACTCTTTCTGCATGATGTATCACCAGCCCAATCTGCATCAGCATAACAAGTAATTTTTGGTTCTTTGTCATTATTGGGTTCCAATATTAAACAAAAATCTAATGTACTTTTCAGGTATCTTAAAATTCTTTTGACAGCTTCCCAATGATACAAGGTTGGTTTGCTAACATATCTTGACAATAAATTGAGAGGTAATGCAATATCTGGCCTAGTCCAATTAGATATATAAAGGAGTGAACCTATAACTGATCTGTAAAATGTGTTGTCTTTAAACTCAGGGGAAGATTCATCATTGTTTCTGAGAAAATCAGTTTGCATAGGTGTGTCACATGTTTTGGCATTATTTAAGTTACATTTGTTTAGGAGTTCAATGATTTTATCTTTTTGAGTAAGTTTGAATCCCCTTTTTGTTTTGTTAATTTGTACACCAAGGTATTTATTCACTCTACCTAGTGATTTCAATGAGAAGTGTTCGTTTAACTTATTTACAAAGATTTCCCTGCTCTCTTTATGCTTTCCAATATATAAAATATCATCCACATAAATTAATACAAATTCAATATGATCATTACTCTTTTTTACAAAGAAACAGTTATCAGCAGTGGTGGCGTTGAAATCCATGGTCTTTAGTACTTTTACCAAACAATCGTACCATCTTTTGCCAGATTGCTTCAATCCGTACAGACTCTTATTTAGTAACCAAATTTCGTTCTTATTAGTGTATTGACTGTGTGGTGCTCTTACATATATTTCCTTATCTAATTTTGCATGTAAGTATGCAGTCTGTATGTCATATTGAAACACGTCTAGATTGAGTGCAGATGCTACTACAAGAGCTGTTTTGACACTCTCTGTTCTCACTGTGGGTGAATATGTGTCAGTATAGTCTTCTGGATATTTTTGTGCATAACCTTGTGCAACTAGTCTGGCCTTGTATAAGGTATTACCTCCTTCTAAATTCTTAATTTTATAAATCCACCTGGTACCTATAATTGTTTTATCCTTAGGTGCGATCGCAGGTGTGAATACATTTAATCCTTGTAAACTTTTCATTTCTTTTTCCATAGCTAGTTCCCATTTTTCTCTTTCTTCACGGGGAAGTTTCAATACTTCCTCATATGTATTAGGTGTTATTTGTTCTCCATCCATATGCATAATATAATCTTTGTATTTATTTGGTATTTGGTTTCTATTATTTCTAATATTTCTTTCAGGTTTGCTATGGTTGTCATGCAAATATCTGGCTTCCTTTTTTGTTAATGTGTCTGTCTTTATTTTATGCTGACTATTTGTCCAAGTTTTGGTTTTGTTCTTACTTTTGTTAATATTTTGATTTTCTGTTGTTCCTTCCTCGCAAGATATATTATCTTTGCTTTTATTAGGAAAAATTTCATTAAGGTGCAACTTAGACCAATTGGCCTGCTCATGAAACACAGCTGTTCTGGATACTATAAATTTGTTATTATTATCGATGAATCTGTACCCTTTGGTTCCAGTTTCGTACCCCATGAATCTTAATCTCCTGGATACGTTTTCTCCCTTTCTCCTCAATTGTTTAGGTATGTGCACGTCTGCAGTAACTCCAAATATGTGCATGTGTGCTAACTTAGGTTTTCTATTATACATCACCTCATATGGTGTCTTATTCACAATACTGGACCATGTTCTATTTTGAGTGTAATTTGAATAATGTAAGGCTTCTGACCAAAATTGTTTGCCTAAACCAGCATCCTCTAATGTGCATCTAATCATGGTTTGTAGTGTGGAGTTCTTTCTCTCTGCAATCCCATTTTGAAAGGCAGAAAATGGATTGGACGTGAAATGTAGCATCCCTCTATCCTTTAACCATTGGGAGAATTCTTTAGACATGAATTCACATCCCCTATCTGTCATAATTTGTTTTATTCTGATATTATGTTGTGTTTCTATGCGTTTGTAGAATTCCTTAAATTTCTGAAAGGTTTCATCCTTGTGCTTTAATGTGTAAACAAAACCATAGCGACTGTAATCATCCACTATTGTTAGGAAGTAACGTTTTCTATAGGTAATTGATGGAGTTAATGGACCAACTAAGTCCATATGTACCAAATCAAAAATATTGTTAGTTGATCTGTTAGATTTTTTTGGTCTAGGACTGGTTTTTAGTTTGGTGGATTTACATACTGAGCATTCTAAATAATTTTCACAATTTTTTATTTTTACACCTTCTGCGTGTTCAGTCATTTTTTGTACTACAGGAAAGCTTGCATGTCCTAACTTCCTATGTAAGATATGAGCACACTCATCATGAATTGGTTTACCTATTTTTGGTTTCTTCTCATTGTGTGTATTTTTGTTATCATGAGTTATTTTACATTCATCATTGTCACTGTTACTGACATTTTCATCATCTGCTTCAATACAATCTTCCATATTTGAATCAATGTTATGTAACCATCTTTCTTTGGTTATCAGATAGGGTAGACCCCCTTTTATCATCACAGTGCCTACATTTGTTTTGTTCTTTTCTATAGTTGCTTTCCCCTTTGAGAAAACTATATTGATGTCAGATTCTCTGCTTAGTTTTATAGCACTTAGTATGTTGTGAGGTATTTCTGGGATTAATAATACCCCCTCTATTTTCCCTAAACCAGGCAAGGTCACATTTCCTCTGCCTAATACTTGAACCTTTTCTTGATTAGCTACCTTTATCACAAACTTATCTTCTGTAAATGAAGATAATATACTTTTGTTATTAGTGGTGTGATTTGTTGCACCAGAATCAATAAGCCAATTATTGTTCTCATCTTGTTGTGTTTTGGTGCTGTCTTGTTTATTTAGCCCATTTAGTGACCCAGATTTTCTCTCTTTTGAATTTTCTCTACCCCCTCTACTTTCTCTGTAGTTTGGTGGACTTCTATATTTGTGTCTATCTGTGGAAGAATGTCTGTAATTGTATTTGCTCCTATATTCTGGCCTATGTCTCTCCCTTGGGACTTTGGGACAGTCTCTTCTACTGTGTTCCCTGGATCCACAATTGTGGCATCTAAAGGCCTCATTATATTTATCTTGAAAGACTACTTTCCTAAAAGATTTGTGTTCTGTTTGGTTACTGGAACGATTTTTTCTTGAATTGTCTTCTGCTATCAATTTGTTAGATAGACTTTCTATTGATAAATATCCCAAATTAATGGTATCTAAGTGTGACATAAAGCTATCCCATGATGGATCAAGTGAATTGATAATAACACTTTTCATAGTTTGATCTGAAATCACTTCCCCCCTCAATTGCAGCTCAGCTCTTATTTTGTTTAGATTTATCAAATGTTCACTTATAGAAACCCCTGGTTTCACTCTAGAAGAAAAGAAATCCTTAGACATTCTTGTGGTTGTGGCTACGCTATCGCTGTGAAATAGATTAAACATGCATTGAATTATTTCTGATACAGTTAGGTTTGGTTTGATGCTATGATACATTGCAGGAGACACGCTAGAAATTATTATGAAAAATGCTCTATGATGTAAACAGTCTATTTTTAAAGTCCAAGGTCTTCTTGGAGGACTAGTTATAAAGAATAGTAAATTTTCTTTCATAAAAATAACCTGAAGCTGTTGGTACCACTCTTGTAAATTAATGCCATCAACTCTAAGTTTTGGGAAGTCACTGGGTAAGTTCCCCACATTATTTTGTCCATTACTTACAACCTGAGGCAGTCCGTGGTCTCTCAAGTGCAGGAAATTACAGAACGGCATTGGGATGCTTGTAACGAGTCTGCGCGGTTCTCTGGCCAGTTCAAGTCTTTCGGGGCCGTCTACGTAGTTTTGCACATGCGCGTTGCTCATTTCTTCTTTGGCGCCGTTGTGGAAGGTTCTCTCCATTTCAGCTCTCTCGATCCGCTCCTCTTCAGATGAGTCGGTCTCTGGCTCGGTTTTTGGGGCTTTGGTGATGGCGGCGGTTCTTCTCTTTCTCTTGTGTGTGCTGGCACTCGATTCTGTCTGCGGTGTAGGACGGAATCGGCATGGCTCTCTGGGCTCGGGTGTCGTCGTTTTCGAAGTCAGGATGGGAGCGTGCAGGTCTTGAGTTGTCGGTTTGATTGCTTGCTTCTTCGTTGATGTCTTAGAAATTTTCAATCTTGGCCCAAAAGCAGCAAAAAGTGTTTTCATTGCTGACTCTACTTGAGACTTTGTTAAATCGTCTTCACTTTCTGATTTTGATTCATCTGAAGAGTTTGAGACTTCTTTTTCACTTTCTTCGTCTGATAGCGTTTTTCGCGCCAGAAATTTTGAACTGAGCGTTTTGATTGGCTCTGCTTCACTCTCTTTTGAAGTTCGTTGAAACCAAGATGGCTGCCGTTCAAAATTTCGCGCGGGGTCACATCTTTTCTTTTTTACAACTATTTTCTCAGTAGTCATTTCACTCACAGTTTTTTGATCTTTGGGTTTTTCTTTAATGATGTTTTTCTCTCTCGCTGCTCCGCTGTTCCTCAGCATCTCCTGGAGGTCCGCGATGAGGCTTTCATCATTCTTTTGGCTTTTTAGTATTTTTAATATTTCTGACCTGAGTTCGTTATTTTCTATCTCGATTTCTTCCTGGTCGTTATTTTCACTCATCAGTTCTTCTTCTTCAGTGGTGTATTCTTCGGATTCTCTCGAAATCGCATTAGTGGATTCGTTGATCATCTCTTGATCAGTTTCTATTTCTTTGCTGTAGGCCCTGGTGTTGGGCCTATCTTTCTTGAACATTTTTAATTACTTATTGAGTCAATTAACCATCCTCTGCTACCAGCTTGTTGCAATATTTTCAGGATCAGACTCAATAAAGATAATAGAAGTTATAGGTTTAAATATAATTCTCTTTAATCATAATAGGCATTCTATATTCGCTGAATATTCAAGATAGAAGCAAGGAAAATGGGGAGGATGGCTCCTTTTATATACAAGGGGCGGAGCCAGGAATGGGAGTGGTAAAATATGAATACATTAAAGCTCAAGTAATAAGTTAACCCCTGATGTTCCATATATACATTATTTACACATTAGAGAATAAGGCATTTACATCTGACAAATAATATTAATTATTAATTATTATTATTATTATTATTATTATTATTATTATTAATTTATTTATTTATTTATTTAATTTGTATACCGCCCTTCTCCAACAGGACTCAGGGCGGTGAACAGCCGCGGTAAAACGCAACATATAAAATTTAAAAGCAGTTTTAAAAAAAACATCAATAATTTAATAATTAATTAATTAATTAATAATTTCGGCCATCCATTTAAAATAACCCAGTTAAAACCCAATTACAAATTTAAAACCGCAAGGATGGGGTCAAGCCAGCCCGGAATAAGGAGGGAATTTTCTGACAGTGAGAACAATCAACCCATGGAACAGAAGTTGCCTTCGGAAGTTGTGGGAGCTTCCATCACTGGAGGCTTTCGAGAAGAGACTGGACTGCCCTTGGTCAGAAATGGTGTAGGGTCTCCTGCTTTTTGGGGAGGGGGGGTTGGACTAGATGACCTACAAGGTCCCTCCTCACTCTGTTAATCTGTACTTCAACTCCGTTATTCCATTATTCTGAACGACTCGCCTCCAGAAGTTGTGGCTGCTCCATCACTGGAGGCTTTTAAGAAGAGACTGGACAACCATTTGTCTGAAATGGACTAGGGTCTCCGGCTTGAGGAGGGGGCTGGACTAGATGACCTACAAGGTCCCTTCCAACTCTGTGACTCCGTTATTCAGCCTGGGTTGGGGCGTATAGTCTCTTAATTTCTCGTCTAGCTCGGAGGCCAACCTCCAGACTTCTGGAGTTTCTCAGAGGCCAAGAACTTGTGTGAACTGTTCTCCTGGGACATGGGGAGGTTGGCATTTGCCCAGCATCCAAAAATTCTTCCATCTGACTCTTACAACCTCTGGGTTTCATCATCGCAATGCTTTCCTTCTGAGAACCACAGGAAAGTCAGATACGGGCGATTCTCAACTTACGACATATAAATTTAATTAATTAAATTTAATTAATTAAATTACATCTGTTTGTTTAGTGTCTGTTCGTTAGTGACAGTCCTGGAAAAAGTGATTTGTGACCAGTTTTCACACTGGTTAGATCAGGATTTGAGGGTTAGATCAGGGTTAAATCAGGGTTTCCCAACCTTGGCAACTTTATGAGGGGCGGACTTCAACTCCCAGAATTCCCCAGCCAGCTATGCTCCTCATAAAGTTGCCAAGGTTGAGAAATATTGTCATTCTCCATCAAAGCTTTGGATTCTGGTAGTCCTCGACTTATAACAGTTTGTTTAGTGACCACTCAAAGTTACAACGGCATCGAAAAAAGTGACTTATCCCCACTGATGACCAATAACAGATTAAGAGAGTGGGAAGGGACCTTGTAGGTCATCTAGTCCAACCCTCAGCCCCCGCCCAAGCAGGAGACCATTTCTGACAAATTGGCAGCCCAAAGTCAATGGAAGAAGCCAGATTCACTTAACAACAGCGTAACTCAACCGCTGTGGTGGTTAGCTTAACTGTGGCATAAAATGGGGCAAAACTTACTTAACAACTGTCTGGCCTAGCAACAGGAATTTTGGGCTCAATGGTGGTCATACGTCGAGGATTACCCGAACAGCCCAATGTAACTGGACTGGAAGCTCGGAAACTCAATCCCGGAGATGTACCCACCCTGGGAATTTGGCTCACCCATCACCTTTTGACCTTGGAGGGCCGGTGGCCTTGGAGCTGGCTCGGCCCCAGGACCCAAAAGATGTCAAAAATTGGGAGAAGATCAGCTTTGCAGATTTCTCCAGCCTGGTCCTGGGGAAGGGTCCCCTTCTGAGCCAGGCAAGAGAATTTTAAAAAAAGAAGAAAAAATCAGATTTGTTCTCATCAAAGAGACCCTTGTCTGCCTCCCACTTAAGCGACTTCTCTTTCGCCTGCCAAAATCTCCCTGTCGTTCCTTCGTTTGCTCACTCCGGCTTCTTGGAATATTTTTTTGGGGGGTGGGGGGCAAATTCTCAAGCCGGGCAAGATAAGCACATTCTTGAGATACGGGGCCAGCCTGGGAAAGCGATTTGCGTGGCTGATGGAGATTTATGTCACCGAGGCTGCAGGATGACGCGGCAAAGGCCAGAGAGAGGCAGCGGAGGGCTTCTTAAATGCTAACAATATATTTGTTTTCTTTCCTTTTCGTAGGCTTTATGTGTATTTCTCTTTAGCCAGGTTCTTCCTACGTAAACCAAGATTTTTATGCAGCCCTAGTTCAGTGAAATCCCAATCCACTAGTTTCTAGGCTTTTTTTCTGGCAGCCAGCAAACACTCCGCTGCCCATTGGGAGACTAAGGAGACTAAGATAGATCTATTTCGGACTTGTAAGTCCTCATCAGTTAGCCACACCCTCATCCCATGTATCCTCCCTGTAAAGGTACAGTATTTGTTTTCTTTTCTTTTCGTAGGCTTTATGTGTATTTCTCTTTAGCCAGGTTCTTCCTACGTAAACCAAGATTTTTATGCAGCCCTAGTTCAGTGAAATCCCAATCCACTAGTTTCTAGGCTTTTTTTCTGGCAGCCAGCAAACACTCCGCTGCCCATTGGGAGACTAAGGAGACTAAGATAGATCTATTTCGGACTTATAAGTCCTCATCAGTTAGCCACACCCTCATCCCATGTATCCTCCCTGTAAAGGTACAGTATTTGTTTTCTTTTCTTTTCGTAGGCTTTATGTGTATTTCTCTTTAGCCAGGTTCTTCCTACGTAAACCAAGATTTTTATGCAGCCCTAGTTCAGGTTGCATCCCTACGAAATTTGGAGAGGCAGGGAAGGATGTAGAGGGGCGGCGGTGTACATCTGCATCAGATACCGTACAAACTGTGTTTGTGTGTTTTTGTGTGTGTGATTGCTCTGCCCTCTCTGCTTTCGGCTGACAGAGAAAGATGGTACAGCCTTTGCTTCTCTCGTGAGGACTCTACTACTTGCGTCCCTCGGCCCTTGAGGGAGTACAGAAAAAAAGAAAGGTGACCGATTGGGATAGCAAAATCGAAGGGCTGAAAAAGTATTTTTCAAAATTCAGAAGCAGCTATTGCTCGATTATTTGGGCGACTCGAATTATTTTATTTTTTTATTATTTCGTTTTAGTTATTTTATGTTGTTGTTCCTTCATTTTATTTTTTCATTTCATTTCGTCAGACAGAATTACAGCAGAACGAAGTTGGAAGGGAGCTGAAAGGTCATCTAGTCCAACCCTGTTTAAGTGGGACCCCCCTATACGATTCTGGACAAATGGCTGTCCAGTCTTTTCTTAAAAATCTCCAGAGATGGAGAGCTCACAAATTTCATTTCATTTCATTTAACTTTATTTTATTTAACTATTTTATTTTATTTATTTATTTTACTTTAACTTATTTCATTTCATTTTTTTTTTTTTTTAATTTGATTTATATGCCGCCCTTCTCCAGAGACTCAGGGCGGCTTACAATGTGCTCAGCAATAGCCTTCATCCTTTTGTATATTTATACAAAGTCAGCTTATTGCCCCCACAACTGGGTCCTCAATTTACCTACCTTAGAAAGGATGGAAGGCTGAGTCAACCTTTTTATAATTCATTATTTTATTTTATAATGAATTTTATAATTCATTATTTTATTTCATTTTATATTTCATTATTTTATTTCATTTTATATTTCATTTTATTTTTTTATTGCCTTGTGTTGCATTTTTAAATTTTTTTATGCCACCCATCTCACTATTGGAGTGACTCCGGAGTAATGGCCCGGATAAGAATTCCGGATAAAAATTTCACAACTGACGGGTTGAAAATCCTCTTAGATGATTGTTTCTTCAAGGGGAGAATTGAGGGGGTTCTGTAGGAAAAAATATCCCCATGGCAAAACAATAATCAGCCCCCCAAATCTTATCCCACATGGCTGCTGTCCAGATGTTGAGGCGACGAGGTCAAAATTTCCAGCAAAAGGGATGAAATTCCAGAGGTTGCAGTGCTGGGTTGGAGAAACTTTGAAGACAAGAAAGATAATCTAGCGGTTAGATCAGTGTTTGAGGGTTAGATCAGGGTTAGATCAGGGTTTATCAACTGTGGCAACTTTATGAGGGGCGGACTTCAACTCCCAGAATTCCCCAGCCAGCATAGACAAGACAAGAAAGATAACCTAGCAGTTAGATCAGTGTTTGAGGGTTAGATCAGGGTTAGATCAGACTTTGTCAACTGTGGCAACTTTATGAGAGGTGGACTTCAACTCCCAGAATTCCCTAGCCAGCTATGGCTGTAGAATTCTGGGAGTTGAAGTCCGCCCCTCATAAAGTTGCCACGGTTGAGAAATATTGTCATTTTCTATCAAAGCTTTGGACTCAGGTAGTCCTCGAAAATTGGATATGGGCGATTCTCAGCTTACATATGTTTGTTTAGTGTCCGTTTGTTAGCGACAGCCCTGAAAAAAGTGACTTATGATCAGTTTTCACACTGGTTAGATCAGGCTTTGAGGGTTGGATCAGGGTTTCCCAACCTTGGCAAATTTAAGAGGTATGGAATTCAACTCCCAGAATTCCCCAGCTGGCTGGAGAATTCTGGGAGTTGAAATCCGTCCCTCATAAAATTGCCAAGGTTGAGAAATATTGTGTTAAGTGGTCATTCTCTATCAAAGTTTTGGACTCATCAGTACAGATAGTCCGTGACTTACAACAGTTCATTTAGTGACCGTTACAATGACACTGGAAAAACGTGACTTATGGCTGGTTTTCACACTTACGACTGTTGCAGCCTCCCCGGGGTCAGCTGATCAAAATTTGGATGTTTGGCAACTGACTCGTATTTATGACGGTTGCAATGTCCTGGGGTCACGTGATCTCCTTTTGTGACCTTCTGACAAGTGAAGACCACGGGGCAGCCAGATTCACTTAACAACCGTGTGACTCAATGAACAACTGCAGTGATTCACTTAACAACGAAGGAAGGCAAGGAAGGTGGTAAAATGGGGTGGAATTCAGTTAACTGCCATCCTCCCTTTCTTTCTCCTCCTCCTCCTCCTCCCCCTCTTCCTTCTCCTCCTTTTGTTAATTTGGAGGAGTGAAAAGAGCCGGTTTAACCTGTGCAGGAATGCAAAGGGGGGGGGCCTTTCTTCAAAGCCCTGTCTCTCACCCCCACTTTGTGCTGGGATTTCTACAGTCTGCAGCCAGACAGCCATGGGGAGGAGGAGGAGGAGGAGGAGGAAGAGGGGAGGAGGAGGAGGAGGAGGAAGAGGGGAGGAGGAGGAGGAGAGAGAAGAGGAGGAGGAGCAGGAGGGGGAGGAAGAGGGGAAGGAAGAGCAGGACAAGGAAGAGGAGGAGGAAGAGGAGGAAGAGAAGGAGGAGGAGGAAGAGAAGGAGGAGGAAGAATGGGAGAAGGAGGAGAAGGAAGAGGGGGAGGAGAAGGAAGAGGGGGAGGAGGAGGAGGAGGGAGGAGGAGGAAGAATGGGAGAAGGAGGAGAAGGAAGAGGGGGAGGAGAAGGAGGAGGAGGAATGGGAGAAGGAGGAGAAGGAAGGAGGAGATAGAGGAGGAGCGGGAGGAGGAGAAGGAAGAGAAGGAGGAGGAGGAGGAGGAAAGGGAGGAGGAGCAGGAGAAGAAGGAGAAGGAAGAGGGGGAGGAGGGGAGGAAGAGAAGAAGGAAGAGGAAGAGGAGGAGCGGAAGCAGGAGGAGGAGGAAGAGGGGAGGAGAAGGAGGAGGAGTGGGAGAAGGAAGAGAAGAAAGAGGGGAAGGAGAATCAGGAGGAGCAGGAGAAGGAGGAGAAGGAAGATGGGGAGGAGGAGGAAAGGGAGGAGGAGCAGGAGAAGAAGGAGAAGGAAGAGCGGGAGGAGGGGAGGAAGAGAAGAAGGAGGAGGAAGAGGAAGAGGAGGAGCGGAAGCAGGAGGAGGAAGAGGGGAGGAGAAGGAGGAGAAGGAAGAGGGGGAGGGGGAGGAGGAGGAGGAGAGGGAGGAGGAGCAGGAGAAGGAGAAGAAGGAAGATGGGGAGGAGGAGGAGGGAGGAGGAGGAATGGGAGAAGGAGGACAAGGAAGAGGGGGAGGAGAAGGAGGAGGAGGAGGAGCGGGAGAAGGAGGAGAAGGAAGAGGGGGAGGAAAACAAGAAGCAGTGTATTCCATATTCCGTATTCCCTATTCTATTCTATTCTATTCTATTCTATTCTATTCTATTCTATTCTATCCTATCCTATCCTATCCTATCCTATCCTATCCTATCCTATCCTATCCTATCCTATCCTATCCTATCCTATTCTGTATTTGGGTAGATAAATACTTTCTCTTGAGAGCAGGCAACAGAATTTCATTTTTAATGCGGGCCGGTGTGCTCGCAGTAAAAAAACCAGAAAGACAATATCCATTATCTTATCTGCTTTTGCCACCTTCTGACAAGCAACGTCAATGGGGAACCCAGATTCGCTTAACAACCGGGTTGCTTACTTAACCGCTGCACAGATTCGCTTAACCACGGTGGCAAGAAAAGTCATAAAACGGGGCAAAAGCCCCTTAACCCACGTTCCCCTTAGCAAATGTAAATTTGGGCCTCTGTTGGGGTCGTACGTCGGTATGGCCTCCATCGGTCTTTCGCATTAAACGGTAATTCAGGATATTGGTTCGAGTACCGCACGGAGAGTGTGTAACACAGCGACCTGCCAATCACCCATTTGCTAATTTGTGAGACCTTTTTGGCATTTGGTAGACTTGGGTGGATTCCGTTATCCCCCCGGGGCAGCGTGTTGAATGATTGGCTGTGGGATTCAGTGCATGACTCCGGAATTAGGTTAAGCTGTGTGCTACCTGGAACATGGAGAGGCTTATTTTTGAGTAAATTTACACAGGTGAGCTTGGTCAAATACCTGACTTTGCTGGATAACGGTTTCATTTCACCCGTTCTCTCTCCCTCTCTCTCTCCCTCCGTCTCTCTGTCTCTCTCTCTCTCCCTCCGTCTCTCTGTCTCTCTCTCTCTCTCTTTGCTGAAATAATCAACACTCAAAGCCATTTGGGATCTGTCTCCGGCGTTTAATTGGAAGCGAGCAATTCCTTGCAAGGCAGGGAAGGGATTGTTTTTTGTTTTTTTTTAAATTTGATTTATATGCCGCCCTTCTCCGAAGACTCAGGGCGGCTTACAATGCGCTAAGCAATAGCCTTCATCCTTTTTGTATATTTTATACAAAGTCAGCTTATTGCCCCCACAAACTGGGTCCTCATTTCACCTACCTTAGAAAGGATGGAAGGCTGAGTCAACCTTGAGCCTTGGCGAGATTCGAACCCTGCAGTAATTGCAGGCAGCTGGTCTTAATAACCAGCTTAATAACAGGGTGCCTTAAACCCCTGTACTACCAATTGTGTATGTGTGTGATGGCATGTGGGGAAGACCTTGAGAGAGGCAGCCGAGAGATGCTGCCTAGGGAACGGTCAAGATAATTTCAAATTCAGAATAGAACCGGAAGGGACCTTGGAGGTCTCCTAGTCCAACCCCCTACTCATGCAGGGCACCCTATCCCACTCTCTTCTTAAAGGCCTCCAGTGATGGGGCATCGACAGCTTCTGGTGGCAAGCTGTTCCACTGGTTAATTGTCCTCATTGTTAGGAAGTTTCTCCTTAATTCCAGGTTGCTTCTCTCCTTGATTAGTCTCCATCCGTTGTTTCTTGTCCTGCCTTCAGGCGCTTTGGAGAATAAATTGACCCCCTCTTCTTTGTGGTGGCACCTCAAATCCTGGAATACTGTTATCATGTCGTCCCACCCCCAGTCCTTCCTTTCTCTAGGCTGGCCAAACCCAAATCCTGCAACCGTTCCTTGTATGTTTTGGTCTCCAAGCCTTTAATCATCTTAGCTGCTCTCCTCTGCGCTTTTTCCAAAGTCTGAACATCTTGTTTGTAATGTGGGGACCAAAAACTGGATGCAGTTATTCCAGGTGTATCCTTACTAAGGCTTTATAAAGCGGGACTAATATTTCATGTGATTTTGAGTCTATGCCTCTGTTTTTATACAACCAAGGACCGGGTTAGCTTTTTGTGACTGTGGCCGCACATGGCTGGCTCCTGTTTAAGGGATCGTCCGCTTGGACTCCGAGGTCCCTCTCACAGTTACTGTTTTTGAACTGGGTCAAAATCTGATAATCTGATAAGAGGCAGCCTAGCCTGCAACTGCTTAATGGGTATTTATTTATTTATTTATTTATTTATTTATTTATTTATTTATTTAATTTGATTTATATGCCGCCCTTCTCCGGAGACTCAGGGCGGCTTACAATGCGTTAAGCAATAGCCTTCCTCCTTTTGTATATTTTATACAAAGTCAGCTTATTGCCCCCACAAACTGGGTCCTCATTTCACCTACCTTAGAAAGGATGGAAGGCTGAGTCAACCTTGAGCCTTGGAGAGATTCGAACCAGCAGAAATTGCAGGCAGCTGTGTTAATAACAGGGTGCATTAAACCACTGTACTATCAAGGCTCTTGATTTATTAGTTCAATTTATATGCCGCCCTTCTCCCGAGACTCAGGGTGGCTTACAATGCGTTAAGCAATAGCCTTCATACTTTTGTATATACCTGCTTAATAGGGCTTTTGGAGGGGCCCTAAGCGGTGTTCTATTTTATTTTATTTTATTTTATTTTATTTTATTTTATTTTATTTTATTTTATTTTATTTTATTTTATTTTATTTTATTATTTTATTTTATTTTATTTTATTTTATTTTATTTTATTTTATTTTATTTTATTTTATTTTATTTTATTTTATTTTATTTTATTTTATTTTATTTTATTTTATTTTATTTTATTTTTATATGCCGCCCTTCTCCAGAGACTCAGGGCGGCTTACAATGCCTTAAGCAATAGCCGTCATACTTTTGTATATACCTGCTTAGTAGGGCTTTCGGCCCCCCCCCCCCCCAGCGGTGTTCTTTTTTTTTTTTTTTATACAAAGTCAGTTTATTGCCCCCACAATCCGGGTCCTCATTTTACCTACCTCGAAAGGATGGAAGGCTGAGTCAACCTTGAGCCTGGTGAGATTCGAACGTGCAGTAATTGCAGGCAGCTGGTGCTAGTTAACAGCACTTTAGTTTGCTGCGCCACCAAGGCTCTTACAAGGGTAGGTGAAAGGCACGGAAGGAACCCTCCCTAGTCTCTTGGGCTGTAAAGGAGACGGTGGGAGATTTCTACTTTCAGACCTGCAAGATTCTCTGTTGATGTACGCTTTGGAACAAAGTCGAATTAGCTCAACTACAGGGGGTCCTTGACTTATGACCGCAAGTGAGCCCAACATTTATCTTTGCTAAGCGAAACAGTGGTTAAGTGAGTTTTATGACCTTTCTTGCCACAGTTTGCTCAGTGAATCACTGCAATTATTAAATTAGCAAGATGGTTGTTAAGGGAATCTGGCTTCCCCGTTGACTTTGTTTATCCGAAGGTCGCAAAAGGGGATCACATGACCTCAGGACACGCCATAACCATTGTAAATAGGAGTCAGTTGCCATGTCCCTTCCAACTTGCCCTTTCCGTGGTCCTACGGTATATCTTTTCTTTTCTGCTGAAGTTGTACTGAGGGTCTTCTCCCTTACAAAGCTGGGCCCATCTCTGAGCTAGATTCGTTAAGCAGGTGGAGAGAGGCCTTGGAGGACTCCATTACCCATATTTCCCTCTGCGGCTCAACGTTTTTCCTTGACTTCACATCAACAAGGGGCTGGCAAGCTATCTGGCACAATGTTTCTTAACCTCGGCGACTTTAAGATGCTTGGATTCCAACTCCTGGAATTCTGGGAGTTGAAGTCCAGGCATTTTAAAGTGGCCAAGGTTGTGAAATATTGGTCTAACAGAAACTGGGTACTGTCCCTTTAAGGACTTCCATTTTGTTTTCCAAAAGAGGGTGGAGTTTGAGATCTTCCAGAGTGGTGGATGCTAATGGAGCTCTCCGTGGTGCTGATATTTTTCCTAAATGTTTAAGTCAGTACTTTTCAAGCTTGGGTACTTGAAGATGTGTGGACTTCGAGACCCAGGATTCCCCAGCCAGGATGCTTTAAAGATGACTAGGCTTCAAATCCCAGAATTCTCCATCCAGCATGCTCTAAAGACAGTTGGACTTCAAATCCCAGAATTCCCCAGCCAGCATATTCTAAAAACTGTTGGACGTCAAGTCCCAGAATTCCCCAGCCAGCATGCTTTAAGATAGATGGACTTCAACTCCGAGACTTCCCCAGCTAGCATGCTTTAAGATGGGTGGACTTCAAGTCCCAGAATTCCCACGCTAGCATGCTTTAAGATGGGTGGACTTCAACTCCCAGAATTCCCCAGCTAGCATGCTTTAAGATCGGTGGACTTCAACTCCCAGAATTCCCCAGCTAGCATTCTTTAAGATGGGTGGACTTCAAGTCCCAGAATTCCCCAGCCAGGATGCTTTAAAGATGACTAGGCTTCAAATCCCAGAATTCTCCATCTAGCATGCTCTAAAGACAGTTGGACGTCAAATCCCAGAATTCCCCAGCCAGCATGCTTTAAGATTGGTGGACTTCAACTCCCAGAATTCCCATGCTAGCATGCTTTAAGATGGTTGGACTTCATGTCCCAGAATTCCCCAGCATAGATGCTTTAAAGATGACTAGGCTTCAAATCCCAGAATTCTCCATCTAGCATGCTCTAAAGACAGTTGGACGTCAAATCCCAGAATTCCCCAGCCAGCATATTCTAAAAACTGTTGGACGTCAAGTCCCAGAATTCCCCAGCCAGCATGCTTTAAGATAGATGGACTTCAACTCCGAGACTTCCCCAGCCAGCATGCTTTAAGATGGGTGGACTTCAAGTCCCAGAATTCCCATGCTAGCATGCTTTAAGAGAGTGGAGTTCAACTCTCAGAATTCCCGAGCTAGCATGCTTTAAAATAGGTGGACTTCAACTCCCAGAATTCCCCAGCCAGCATGCCTTAAGAGAGTAGAGTTCAACTCCCAGAATTCCCGAGCTAGCATGCTTTAAGATCGGTGGACTTCAACTCCCAGAATTCCCCAGTTAGCATGCTTTAAGATGGGTGGACTTCAAGTCCCAGAATTCACCAGTCAGGATGCTTTAATATGCTGTCTGGGGAATTCTGGGAGTTGAAGTACACATGTTTTAAAGTTACTAAATTTGAGAACCTGCAAAATAGATAGTCTCAGGATAACAAGGAACCCAAATTTGCACTTGAAATGCACGCACGCACACACGTGGGATTTCCTCCACCACGAGCTGCATTTTTAACATTTTTGCACTTTGTTTAACCCTCCTACTGAGACCAGCCAGCAATGGCATCGAGTAATCTAGTGAATGTTAAATTCCTGACCTTGGCACTGAGTTCAAGAGTTCCCATGGGGTTGCGACTTGGCAGAATTCCCAACTCTTGGAATTCTTCAGGGCTCCCCCATTAATCCGTCTATTATTCCCATGAATTCCCCAAGATATTAAAAAGCGGCTTTTGATTGGAGCACTAACGGATGGCAATCCGTCTGGCGATGTAAGACAATTTTTCATTTATTCCTCTTAATGTGCATTTATTTCATACAATATGAGAGGGAGAGAGAGGGAAAGAGAGAGGAGAGATTGAGAGGAGAGATATATATAAATGAGAGAAAGAGATGAGAGAAAGAGATGAGAGAGAGAGAGGAGAGAAAGAGATGAGAGAGAGATGAGAGAGAGAGAGGTGAGGGAGAGAGGGATGAGAGAGATGAGAGATGAGAGAGAGAGATGAGAGAGAGAGATGAGAGAGAGATGAGAGATGAGAGAGAGAGAGATGAGAGAGAGAGATGAGGGAGAGAGAGATGAGAAAGAGATGAGAGATGAGAGAGAGATGAGAGACAGAGATGAGAGAGGGAGATGAGAGAGAGATGAGAGATGGATGGATGGATGGATGGATGGATGGATGGATGGATGGATGGATGGATGGATGGATGGATTAGATGGAAGGAAATGCACACACACTTCTGGTGGCAGGTAGTTTCACTGGTCAATCGTCCTCCCTTGTCAGGAAATTTCTCCTTAATTCCAGGTTGCTTCTCTTCTTGATGAGTTTCCATCCCTTGTTTCTCATCCTGCCTTCCGATGCATTGGAAAATAAACTCAGTTAACATCCGTGGCATGACAGGCCATTCAGATGAAGCCAAACTTATTTAGCAACTGGTCTGTCTTAGCTAGCCAGGGATGAAATTTGGGGCTCAAATTGTGCTCGTAACTCGAGGGCTTACCGGTTATCGTCAATCGCCTGTCAGATGCAAAGAAATCTCTGGTTTTCTTTTTTTTTTTTTCCCCCCCCACAGTCAAAAGCCATGTGTGGGACTGCTGCTCGCCTACCCACGCAGTGCGAGGAAGGTTCAGCGCGAACAGCGTTTAGTTGCCCAGAGTAACAGGTGAATGTTTTTTTGAAGGTTTTATCCTTCCACCGCCAACACGCAAAAAGGTTAGCTGAGTGCAGAGGTTTTTATGTTGTGGAAGATCGCAAGGGTTGGGTTGTGAGCTCTCTCTCTCCGTTCCACCGAGGAGAAAATAGAAATCATCTCCCCCATTTCTCCAGGGTGGAAACGCATTCTTTCGCAGTGAGAACAGCTCTCCAAATGGGAAGGTCCCACGGGAGAAATTCTTCCCCGGGGGTTTGTCTCCGGCGACGGAATGGAAACACGGGAGAGCCGGAGGGATGAGTGCGCCGCGGAAGCTGCTCACTAACTTACACACCTCTCAGCCACCGCATTGCTCTATGGCAGGGGTCTCCAACCTTGGCAACTTGAAGCCTGGAGGACTTCAACTCCCAGAATTCCCCAGGAAATTCTGGGAGTTGAAGTCCTCCAGTCTTCAAGTTGCCAAGGTTGGAGACCCCTGCTCTATGGGGGCCAAGAGGCCGTCAGAACTCACTGACCTTCTCTCCCCCTTTGCAACCGAACTCTGAAACAAATTGAACATGGGAAGAGTTCCTGGAGGCTATCCAAACGACCCCCCCTCCTCCCCGAGTCTCGGTGGAGATTCTCGTTCCTCCATGTCGTGGTCGTTGGAGCTTCATCCCTGGAAGCTTTCAAGAAGAGATTGGACGGCCATCTGTCAGAAATGGGGTACGGCAGTGATGGCTAACCTTTTTGCCATCACGTGCCAGGAGGGGGCAGCTGGGGGGGTCACGTGTGCGCATGCCCACACCCATAATTCTATGCGCCCTGTCCCCGTGCATGTGCGCGACCCCCCTCCCCCCACTCCTGGCACGTGATGTCCCGGTAGGCCTGTTTTCCTTTCAAACCTGGCTCCAGGGCCTCTCTAGGAGTCTGGGGAGGGTTAAAACTGCCTTCCCTACTTCCCCGGGAGTCCTCCAGAGGCCGAAAACGGCCCGTTTAACAACTTCCGGTGGGACAGGAAGGCCTGTTTTTTGCTGTCCCCAGCCTCCAGGGCCTCTCTAGGAGTCTGGGGAGGATGAAAATGCCCTTCCCCCCCACCCTAGAGGTCCTCCTGAGGCCAAAAACACCCCGTTTGACAACTTCCAATCCCACAAGACAGCCTGCTTGGCTGAGGAATTCTGGGAGTTGAAGTCCAACTATCTTAAAGCACGCTGACCAGGGAATTCTGGGAGTTGAAGTCCACCCATCTTAAAGCACGCTGACCAGAGAATTCTGGGAGTTGTAGTTCACCCATCTTAAAGCGCGCTGACCAGGGAATTCTGGGAGTTGAAGTCCACCCATCTTAAAGCACACTGACCAGAGAATTCTGGGAGTTGAAGTGCACCCATCTTAAAGCACGCTGACCGGGGAATTCTGGGAGTTAAAGTCCTTGTGCCTTAAAATTCCCAGTTTGAGACACTGTGGTCCATTTCTGCCCTCAGAAGTCGATGATGCTTTTCACGTTTATCGAGGGCTGCAGGAGAGTTCAGGCTCGTAAAACTCTCTGGACCATTTTTCACAGTCCAGCTGTTAAACTTGGCAACCTTTACATTGTACTCCTTTCCACATTTTTTCACAGCCGGTAGGTTTTCTGACCTGAGGGGGAGAGACGAGAACCCTCCCTGCCTCCCCGGCTCCTTCATTGTCGTCTGCATTCTAAACAAAAACATTTTCTCTGTCTTATCCTGGGTCCCCAATGCTGAGAAAAATTCATTTCAGTTGGGATCTGGCTGGTAAACAGGCTTGGTTGGGAGCTGCCAATCAAATAAACCAAGGAAAATTGCCAAATTAAAATCCTTCTGCACAAAACTGCTAAGGCTGCTTTGGGATACATTTAAAAAAACAAAACAAATAAACTTTCTCGGAATAACAGAAGAGTTGGAAGGGATCTTGGAGGTCTTCTAGTTCAGCGGTCACCAACTGGTGTGGTCCACGAGAAAATTTTGGTGCTCCGCAGAAAAATTATTTGCATTTTTGATATTGCACTAAATCAGGGGTGCTCAAACTACGGCCCCTGGGCCGGATACGTGCAATGAACGCTTGTGTTGCTGCAGAGAGTCTCCCCCTTTGGGGTCTTTTTGTGTGGGTCGGAGGGGGGGAGAAATTCCGACTCGGGGTCTGCTTCAGCCTCCTGGTGTGGGGCTTTGGGCGAAGGCTGGTGGGAAGCACCGCTGGTGGCGAAGAGCTGGAGGGCCTCGTTCCAGTGGGACTGCCTCATGTCCTGGAACTGGCTGACCATCTCAGCCTGCTGAGCCTCCAGGCACCGGTACCTGCACTCCCGCAGGTCTTCCCTCTGCTTGGAAAGCCTATGCTCCTAGTCCTCAGTGAGGTGCTTCTGCTGAGCCTCCTTCTCGGCCAGATCCCATTTTTTTTTAATTTTTTTTTTTTAATTTCGATTTATATGCCGCCCTTCTCCGGAGACTCAGGGCGGCTTACAATGTGCTCAGCAATAGCCTTCATCCTTTTGTATATTTATACAAAGTCAGCTTATTGCCCCCACAAACTGGGTCCTCATTTTACCTACCTTAGAAAGGATGGAAGGCTGAGTCAACCTTGAGCCTTGGCGAGATTCGAACCTGCAGTAATTGCAGGCAGCTGGCGTTAATAACCAGCTTAATAACAGGGTGCCTTAGACCACTGTACTACCAAGGCTCTTTTGAACTGAGCCAGCTGTTTTGCCAACTCTTTCTCGTGGTGGCTGCTTAGCTCCAGCAACTGCTTCCTGTTGGGGCCCTAAGGAGCCCAGGCGGGCAGGCGAAGAGTGGCTGGGAAGGGAGGGTCGAGTAGAGGCTGGCGAGGCACCCCTCAATATGAGTGACGTTAAGTTGGCCACGCCCACCCAGTCACATGACCACCTAGCCACTCCCACCCAACCAGTCATTAGGCAGATCTTATTAGTGGTCCACGGGATTTAAAATGAGGAATTTAGTGGCCCCTGAGGTCCGAAAGGTTGGTGACCCTTGTTTTAGTCCAATCTTCTCCTCTAGCAAGAGACCCTATATCACTTCAGACAAATAACAGAATAACAGAAGGGACCTTGGAGGACTTCTAGTCTCCTCTTAAAAAACTCCAGTGATGGAGCATCCACAACTTCTGAAGGCAAGCCATTCCATTGATTAATTGTTCTAACAGTCAGGAAATTTCTCCTGAATTCTAGGCTGCTTCTCTCCTTGATTAGTTTCCACCCGTTGCTTCTTGTCCTGCCTTCAGGTGCTTTGGAAAATGGATTGACCCCCCCCCCCTCATCTTTGTAGGAGCCCCTCAAATCTTGGAAGATTGGGGGGTGCTATCGTATCACCCCTAGTTCTTCTTTCCATTAAACTGGACATTCCCAAGTCCTGCACACCGTTCTTCGTAGGTTTTAGCCTCCAGCCCTCTCTAATCCTCTTGGTTGCTCTTCTCTGCACTCTTTCTAGAGCAGTGATGGCTAACCTTTTTGCCATCGTGTGCCAGGAAGGGGGGGTGGGGGAGGTTCGCATGCACGTGTGCCCACACCCATTATTCTATGCACCCTGCCCCACGCATGCAACCCCCCTTTCCCCCGCTCCTAGCACTCGTTGGTCCAATAGGCCCGTTTTTCTTTCTCACCTGGCTCCAGATCCTCTCTATGCATCTGGGGAGGGCGAAAACAGCCTTCCCCACCCCCTCGGAGGCCCAAAACGGCCCGTTTCCCAACTTCTGGTTGGACAGGAAGTGACTTTTTTGCTGTCCCCAGCCTCCAGAGACTCCGACGCATGCGCACCGGAGCTGAGCTGGTGTGCCAGGCAACATGGCTCCACGTGCCGTCTGTGGCACGCGTGCCATAGGTTCGCCATCACGGTTCTAGAGTCTCAACATCATTTTTTTATAATATGGCGACCAAAATATTCCAAGTGTGGCCTTACCAAGGCATTATAAAGTGGTATTAACACTTCATGTGATCTTGATTCTGTTAAGGATATTGTTGTGTTATCAACCAGCAGAGTAAGTGCACAGAGAAACGGCACTGAGAGCAATGAATACAATACATACAAACTGGTTTAACAAAGCTTTTACTTTGTAGTAAAAAACAATTGCATAGTCTTTTAGTCAATCCAAGTCTTTAGCCATTCAAATCAGTCCGAAGTTACAGATATCCTCTTACCAGACAAACAGCAGTAATTCACGCTGGTAACAAATCACGATGATAGCAGATCCATCCACTTCTTCACACACGACAGTAACAGTTTCAACCAGCAAGTCAAGCAATGATGAGAGCAGGTCCAACAATACCATATCCTAACAGATTCTATCCCTCTGTTTATGCATCCTAGGATTGTGTTGGCTACCGCTGCACAGTGCTGACTCATATTTAAGTGTATTATTTTTCACCGGGTTGGGCCAAGAAGTTATGGTGATGTCATTGGCCCTGAGCCTAGGCTTATGTTGTGGCCCGCCAGCGGCCTGCGCGGATCATGGCTGATCCCGACAAGGAGGAGGCTTGTGTGCTGTCGCGCCAGCAGCCTGCGCAGCCGGCGCTCGCGTCGGACAGCGAGGAGGCTGAAGAGGATGTGGTGCCAGAGGCAGAGACTCAGCCAGGGCCTTCAGAACCTCCAGAGGCTCCTTCAAGTGGAGAGAGCGAAGTGGAGGAGCCTCTCCTCAATGCTCGGGCACGCAGGGCTGCCAAAAGGCAGGAGTGGCTACTCAGGAGGAGGAGGTCTCCTCGAGAGTAAGGCTTGAGGATAATTGGCCACTCCCTTAGCCTATTTAAGTCACACGCAGTTAGTAATTTCTTGCGGGAAACAACGTGTAATTATTACAGAGCATTTTGGAGAGTGAGTGTCTTATCGTATCTTGTTTTCTGGGCTGGTTTCCGGACTTTGTTTATTCTTGGTACGTTTATAACTTTGATAAGGACCTTTGATGTGTGTCACAATCCTTGGGAATCCGGAGCTGGGGCAGAACACCCTAGGTGAAAAGAACAGATGCTGGGTCTGTCCCAGGAGATTTCCACCTGGGGAAAGGATTTGCTGGGGCTGGGATGCTAATTTGGGGATGAAAGCCTCTGCTGTCAGGAGGACTGTTTTGATGAGAAGCAGAGCTGGGTTGAGCTTCTCGATCCAAAGCCCGACGGTCATGTAAAAAGGATGAAAATTGGACCGTGGAAAATGTTGCATCTTCTCAAGCCACCAGATGCTCTGCAGAGGGGCAGGAGCCCTTCCCAGAATCCCCCAACCTCCATAGCAGTGGCGGGGTTTCAAAAATTTGTGGGCGTGGCTTGGTGGGCATGGCATGGCTTGATGGGCGTGTCAGGGGAAGGATACTGTAAAATCTCCATTCCCTCCCCACTCCAGGGGAAGGTTACTGCAAAATCCCCATTTCCTCCCGATCAGCTGGGACTCGGGAGGCAGAGAACAGATGTGGGCGGGGCCAGTCAGAGGTAGTATTTATTGGTTCTCCGAACTACTCAAAATTTCCGCTACCGGTTCTCCAGAACTGGTCAGAACCTGCTGAAACCCACCTCTGCTCCATAGCTGTTGCTGGGCATTCTGGGAACATATGGAGGATGAAGGGTGGAGGAAGATGGCCTAAAGTAGTTCTAGCTTAATGACCAGTTTCTTAGTGACTATGCTTCCAGGAAGTGCTGATGGTTTCCAAAAAGTGTTGGTGGGCTTTGAGGAGGTGCTGGTGGACTTCCAAGAAGCGCTGGTGGGATTCGACAACAAACAATGGATGGAAACTAATCAAGGAGAGAAGCAACCTGGAATGAAGGAGAAATTTCCTAACAGTGAGGATAATTTAACCAGTGGAACGGCTTGCCACCAGAAGTTGTGGGTGCTCCATCACTGGAGGTTTTTAAAAAGAGATTACCAATAAAGGAGAATATTTGTAGATCAGGGTTGAAATGAGGCATCCTTGATCACCCAAACGAGGTAACATCATCAGTGCCTCAATCTAAGAAGAGACTGGACAGTCATTTTCTGGAAATTATAGGGTCTCCTGTTTGAGCAGGTGGTTGGACTCGAAGGTCTTTTCCAACTCTTCTGTTATTTTACTATTCTGCTATTGCTATTCTATCATTCGGTTATTCTGCAATTCTATCATTCTGTTATTCTGCTATTCTGTTATTCTACTGTTCTGTCATTTTGCTATTCTGTCATTCTGTCATTCTATCATTCTGCTGTTATTCTATTCTGCTATTGTTATTCTATCATTCTGCTATTCTGTTATTCTGTTATTCTATTCTGCTATTGTTATTCTATCATTCTGCTATTCTGTTATTCTACAGTTCTGTCATTTTGCTATTCTATCATTCTGTCATTCTATCATTCTGCTGTTATTCTATTCTGCTATTGTTATTCTATCATTCTGCTATTCTGTTATTCTACAGTTCTGTCATTTTGCTATTCTATCATTCTGCTATTCTGTTATTCTGTTATTCTATTCTGCTATTGTTATTCTATCATTCTGCTATTCTGTTATTCTACAGTTCTGTCATTTTGCTATTCTATCATTCTGTCATTCTATCATTCTGCTGTTATTCCATTCTGCTATTCTGTTATTCTGCAGTTCTGTCATTTTGCTATTCTGTCATTCTATCATTCTGCTATTCTGTTATTCTGCAGTTCTGTCATTTTGCTATTCTGTCATTCTATCATTCTGCTATTCTGTTATTCTACAGTTCTATCATTTTGCTATTCTGTCATTCTATCATTCTGCTATTCTGTTATTCTGTAGTTCTGTCATTTTGCTATTCTGTCATTCTATCATTCTGCTATTCTGTTATTCTGTTATTCTATTCTGCTATTGTTATTCTATCATTCTGCTATTCTGTTATTCTACAGTTCTGTCATTTTGCTATTCTATCATTCTGTCATTCTATCATTCTGCTGTTATTCTATTCTGCTATTGTTATTCTATCATTCTGCTATTCTGTTATTCTACAGTTCTGTCATTTTGCTATTCTATCATTCTGCTATTCTGTTATTCTGTTATTCTATTCTGCTATTGTTATTCTATCATTCTGCTATTCTGTTATTCTACAGTTCTGTCATTTTGCTATTCTATCATTCTGTCATTCTATCATTCTGCTGTTATTCCATTCTGCTATTCTGTTATTCTGCAGTTCTGTCATTTTGCTATTCTGTCATTCTATCATTCTGCTATTCTGTTATTCTGCAGTTCTGTCATTTTGCTATTCTGTCATTCTATCATTCTGCTATTCTGTTATTCTACAGTTCTATCATTTTGCTATTCTGTCATTCTATCATTCTGCTATTCTGTTATTCTGCAGTTCTGTCATTTTGCTATTCTGTCATTCTATCATTCTGCTATTCTGTTATTCTGTTATTCTATTCTGCTATTGTTATTCTATCATTCTGCTATTCTGTTATTCTACAGTTCTGTCATTTTGCTATTCTATCATTCTGTCATTCTATCATTCTGCTGTTATTCTATTCTGCTATTGTTATTCTATCATTCTGCTATTCTGTTATTCTACAGTTCTGTCATTCTGCTATTCTGTCATTCTTCTATTCTGCTATTGTTATTCTGCCATTCTGCTCTTCTGTTATTCTGTCATTCTATCATTCTGCTCTTCTGTCCTTCTGCTCTTCTGTTGTGAAAGGAGTCGTGGCTGATGGAAATGTGGCAGCTTTTCAAAATGAGACCAAATTAAGCTGGCCGACCCTTTACAGGATGATGTCAACGTTGATGATGACGATAGTCTTTTCGTTCAGAGTTGGTCTCTGCCGGCCTCTTTCGCTCCTTCCGTGCCGATCATGCAGAAAGAAACCAGCACATCTTCTTTCCAAAGAAAGAGAACGTGAGATTCCTCATCTCCCAAAGCAACTGAAGAATTGGGGAGGGGAAGGAGTGGGGGCAGAGAAGGAGACCCGGAGAGGGAGGGAGGATGCAGAAGGCGCAACCTGTTCAGTGGTAGAACATCCCGGCTGTCACCACTCACCGATTCCCGGTTTGCTCTGCTCCCTCTTCTCCAGCAGTCAGAACATAACTCTTTCTTTCTTTTCTGTCTTTCCTCCTTCTTCTTTTTTTTTAATCACCAGCTCTATTCATCATTTCTGTGTTGGAGCCGTCGAGATAAAGTGGCAGTAAATTAGAAAGTGTGAAAGAGGTGATTGGGGAGCCTGTAAACTGGAGGTTATTTTTATTTAAAAAAAAAAAAACATAAGAAGGAAAAGAAGGGGAAGGAAGGCATTTCTCCCTCTCCCCCCTCTCTCTTTCTTTCTCTTTCTCTTTCTTTTCCTCTTTCTTTTTTTCTCTGTCTCTCTTTCTGTCTCCCTCTTTCTCTTTCTCTTTCTCTCTGTCTCTCTCTGCCTCTCCCTCCCTCTCTTTCTGTCTCTCTTTCTCTCTGTCTCTCTCTCTTTCTCTCTCTGTCTTTCTCTCTCTCTCTTTGTCTCTCTCTCTTTGTCTCTCTCTCTCTCTCTCTCTCTCTCTGTCTCTCTCTCTCTGCCTCGCTCTTTTTATCTCACTCTTCCTCTCTGTCTCTCTCTCTTTCTCTTTCTCTGTCTATCTCTCTCTGTCTGTCACACTGTTTCTCTGTGTTTTTCTCTCTTTCTCTGCTCTTGTCTCTGTCTCTCTTTCTCTCTGTCTCTCTCCCTCTTTCTTTCTCTGTCTCCCTCCCTCCATCTATCTGTCTCTCTCTCTGCCTTGCTCTCTATTTCTTTCTTTCTCTCTCTCTTCCTCTCTCTCTGTCTCTGTCTCCTCTCTCTCTGTCTCTTTCTCTCTCTCTCTCTTTCTCTGTCTATCTCTCTCCATTTGTCTCTCTGTTTCTCTGTGTTTTTCTCTCTCTCTCTGCTCTTGTCTCTGTCTCTCTTTCTCTCTGTCTCTCGCCCTCTTTCTCTGTCTCCCTCCCTCCCTCCATCTGTCTCTCTCTCTGTTTCTCTGTGTTTTTCTCTCTCTGCTCTTGTCTCTCTCTCTTTCTCTCTGTCTCCCTCCTTCCATCTATCTTTCTCTCTCTCTGCCTTGCTCTCTATTTCTTTCTTTCTCTCTCTCTTTCTCTCTCTCTCTCTGTCTCTCTTTTCTTTCTCTCCCTCCTTCTCTTTCTGTCTCTCTTTCTCTGTCTATTTCTCTCTGTCTCTTTCTTTCTCTGTCTGTGTTTCTCTCTCTCTCTCTGCTCTTGTCTCTATTTCTCTTTCACCCCTCCACCCCACCTCCCAGCCCTACTTCTCCAAGCCTAGCTGGCCAGGCAGGGCATTGTTCCCCATCTCTGCATCCTTTCCATCTCCGCTGCATCCCGTTGCCATGGCGATGTCTCCGTCCTTTCCTTCCTGTCTCCCTTTCAGTCCTAGCTATTGGCAGGCGGGGATCAAAAGGATTGTCTCTTCCGCAGATTCAGGCTGGCGAATGTGCAACCTTGCTCCTCGGACACCCAGCAGGGATATTGCTGCGGGTGCCCCTGCCCCTTGGCCATGAATGCTCAGGAAGGCTAGCCGTGGGGGGGGGCACGGGACACCCCAATGCGGAGCTCTGTGGCTGATGAGAATGGGGGTCCAACCTCACTTCCCCCCCCCAAAAAAAATCTAGAAAGCCACCAATTTGCAAGCCTTGCAAACGGGAAACTAAGCTGTCTGGCTTTTGAGCTTCTGTTAATGATCCCAGAATAGTTTCTTAATCTTTCAAAAGATGAGTGGACTTCAAGTCCCAGAATTCCCCATCTCCAGGTAGTTACTTGGGACTTACGACCCCAATTCAGCCCGACATTTCTCTTGCAAAGTGAAACCCTTGTTAACTGAATTCTGCCCCCATTTGACAACTTTTTTTGCGACCGTTGTTAAGTGAATCACCTCAGGTGTTAACTTAGTAACAGTGTCGTTAAGGGAATCTGGCTTTCCCCCTTGACTTTGCTTATTTATAAGATGGTCGTAAGAGGGGATCCCGTGACTCTAGGACACTGCAGCCATCGTAAATATGAGCCAGCATCTGAATTCTGATCCCGGGGCCACAGGGATGCTACTACGGTCCTAAGTGTGAAAAATGGTTTCCGTGCCATTGTAACTTTGAATGGTCACTAAGTGAACTGTTGTAAGTCGAGGACTGCTTGTATTTTGGGAGCTGAAGTCCATACCTCTTAAATCATGGTGGCTAAGGAATTCTGGGACTTGAAGTCCCATTTTGATTAAAGGATAGTAACTGGAGAATTCTGGGACTTGAAGTCCACTTTGATTAAAGGATAGTAACTGGAGAATTGTAGAACTTGAGGTCCACTTTAATTAAAGCATGCTAGCTGGGAAATTCTGGGACTTGAAGTTCATTTTGATTAAATCATGCTAACTGGGAATTCTGGGACTTGATCCAGTTTGATTAAAGCATACTAACTGGGAATTCTGGGACTTGAGGTCCACTATGATTAAAGGATAGTAACTGGAGAATTGTAGAACTTGAGGTCCACTTTAATTAAAGCATGCTAACTGGGAAATTCTGGAACTTGAAGTCCACTTTGATTAAATCATGCTAACTGGGAATTCTGGGACTTGGTCCAGTTTGATTAAAGCATACTAACTGGGAATTCTGGGACTTGAGGTCCACTATGATTAAAGCATGCTAGCTGGGAAATTCTGGGACTTGAAGTCCAGTTTGATTAAAGGATAGTAGTTGGAAAATTCTGGGCGCTAAAGCCCACCCATCTTATAGTTCCCGAGGTCCAGAAACACTATTCTAATAGCTAAACCTTTACATCACGAGATCTTTTATGGAACTCCTTGGTCTTCATCTCAAAGACTCCTCCCTTGGGGTTTTCTTACTCTTACTAGTTTAAATATAAGCTAAAAAACAAAAATACATTTCAGAGACCAACTATTTTAATCTGGATCATTATTTCCTCAACGGATTTTTTTTTCCAGGATCTTGACCTTTTACCACAGATTTTACTTGCAAAGCTTAAATTTACAATCTTTGCAAGCTATCTTTCTTACTGCGTCACACGGTGCGGGCGGAATGTGAGATGGTGACCGTTGTCCAATATTGTAAATCAATCCCTCAAGATGAAAAATTTGGTCTCCAAAACTTAACAGGGGCGACAGGAAAGATTGAAATATTCGGATGTATTTCCCTAAGTGGGAAGCCTATTCCAAGCCAGTCGGCCCAGCTCGTTTGAGTTTCGCTAAACCTGGGTTAATTTGGAATTATTTTTAAGCTGCTCAAGCTGTGTCACTAATTAAGGATACAGGATGCTGTGTGAATACCTAAAATGAGTTTATTCACTAACTGGGTCACAGATGTGGTATGAACAGAACTAAGGAGTGAGAAAGGAAGGCTGTTTCAGGACCCTGTGATGGCGAAATGCAGGAGGGATGTTTGAAATGACAAGGTTTAGGTTAGGTTTAGGTTTATTAAATTTGTATACCGCCCTTCTCCCAAAGGACACAGGGCGGTGAACAGCCAAGATTAAAATACATACAATATAAAAATTAAGATGAATTAAAACAGAATTAAATCAAATTGGCTTCCCAAAAATTTAAAACCCTTTGCCCATAAAATAACCCATTAAAATTTTAAGCCAGCCCAGCTTGCCAGAATAGAAACGTTTTCAGAGCCCAGCGAAAGGTTCAGTCGTATTCCTGAGGGTAGCTCGTTCCAGAGGACGGGTGCCCCCACAGAGAAGGCTCTCCCCCTGGGGGTCGTCAGTCGACATTGCTTGGCTGACAGCACCCTGAGGAGACCCTCTCTGTGGGAGCGGATTGGCCAGTGGGAGGTTATCGGTGGCAGAAGGTGGTCTCGTAAATACCCGGGCCCTAAGCCATGGAGTGATTTAAAGATGAGAACCAATACATTGAAGTGCACCCGGAAGACCACTGGGAGCCAGTGCAGCTGGTGCAGGAGAGGTGTTACATGGGAGCGCCATGTCGCCCCCATAATAACCCACACGGCTGCATTCTGGACCAGCTGGAGCCTCCGGGTGCCCCTCAAGGGGAGCCCCATGTAGAGAGCATTGCAGTAGTCCAGGCGAAAGGTGACGAGGGCGTGAGTGACCGTGCATAAGGAGTCCCGATCCAGAAAGGGACGCAACTGGCGTATCAGGCGAACCTGATAGAAAGCCCCCCTGGCCATGGCCGTCATATGCTCTTCTAAAGACAGCCGTGCATCCAGGAGGACGCCCAAGTTGCGAGCCCTCTCCGTGGGGGTCAATGACTCGCCCCCAATAGCCAGCGATGGCACCAGCTGGCTATATCGGGACGCCGGCAGCCATAGCCACTCGGTCTTGGAGGGGTTGAGTCGGAGCCTGTTCCTCCCCATCCAGACCTGCACGGCCTCCAGGCACCAGGACATCACTTCAAGGGCATCGTTGGGGTGGTCTGGGGTGGAGATGTACAGCTGAGTATCATCAGCATACAGACAAGGAAGTTTAATTTTCCAAAAACACTAGAAACAACTTTTTTATATATAAACACTTTATTAAACTTTTATTACATTAAAAGCATAAAAAATTATTTCACTGAACAACAGCTAATTGGGGTGTTTTTCATGTGACAATAATTTGTGCATATTTTGTGCGTATAATAATTTGTGCGTATTTACATTCTTATTTTATCTATTACTTGTACTTAATAACTATCTTCAATCTATCTCCGTTCTATCCAGTTATACCACTGTTCCCACACATTGTAAAATATCGATGTCTCTTTATCTTTTAAACTCAGCATTAATTTGTCCAAATGGACAAATAGAAACAACTTTTTCTGGACCATTGCAACTCGTGAATTCTTTTGAGTAGAGGATTTGGAAGAAATTGTCAAACTGAAACTGGACTAAATGCGGTTTTAACCTTCCTTTACGTTCTGTGAGTCTGAAATTTTACTTTTAAAAGTATTTTCTTAAAAAACTGATGTCTGGAGAAGAGAGATTTGTTGGATGGAAAACAGGAATGTGCAGATAAAGGGTAGGTGGTACGTTGCACAATAATTTCAATTGGAACAGGGATCTAGGTGTTTTAATAGACAACCACTTAAGTATGAACCAGCCGTGTGCTGCAGCAGCGAAAAAACACAATCGTAGGTTGCATCTACAGAGGGATAGAATCAAGATCACATTAAATGTTAGTATCATTTCATAAGGCCTTGGTAAGACCACAATTGGAATTTTTCATCCAGTTTTGGTTATCACGATATTAAAAAAGATGTTGAGACTCTACAAAGGGTGCAAAGAAGAGCAACAAAGATGATTAGTAGACTGAAGGCTAAAATATCTGAAGAACGATTGCAGGAATTCAGTTTGTCTAGTCTGTTGAAGAGAAGGTGACATGATAGGAGTCTTCCAGTATTTGAGGGGCTGACCCAAAGAAGAAGGGGTCAACCTATTTTCCAAAGTATCTGAATAGGGTTGCCAGGTCTGCTTCCAAAAAATAGCGGACAAGCGGGGGAGGGGGGTGTTAAGTAGTAAAAAAATAAAAAAAAAATTACAATTAAATTATATATTTTCTTACAAACAATTTACAATAGGCCGTCGTATTTGTTCTGTCGGTTTCGTTGTTGGTAATCCATGCAAAAGTAGCTTCCCAGTCTTTGGTGTATTTGCACACTCCTCTCTTTCGTTTTAAAGAATTCGAAATCTCGCCGCTGTCACTCTCATCACTCGATGCCATTTTAGGTCAGTCGACACAAGCTGCAATACGTTTTAAAAATGTGAACTGTACATAATTTTATAATATATTTTTATTTTCATCTCATCATTAATTTTTTCGGAGAAGCGAGTTCCATGGATATTTGATCTTGGTCTCATTCTAACTTATGAAAAAAAGGACAAAACGCGATTCTCCTATCCTTATTCTCTTAGACTGTAGAGCTTTAGATTACGTACCATTTCATCATAAAGCTTTTGAATAAAAAAAATGTCCACTATTTTGTGAAAAAAAATAGTGAACATAATGTGAAAAAAGCGGACTGTCCGCTCAAATAGTGGACACCTGGCAACTCTACTCTGAAGGGAGGACAAGAAGCAATAGATGGAAATGAATCAAGGAGAGAAGCAACCTAGAACTAAGGAGAAATTTCCTGATGGTGAGAATCAGTAGAATGCAGGTGTAGGCTTCAAAAATTTTAGCAAGGGGTTCTCTCCCAGGTGCTGGGTGGGCGTGGCCATGGTGGGTGTGGCCTAGTTGGCCTCCTGCACCATGGCGGGGGTGGTGGTGGCATTTTTGCTCTCCCCGGACTCTGGAGGCTTTCTTTGAGCCTCCGGGAGGGCGAAAACGGCCTCCCCAGGCTCTGGAGGCCCTCTGGAGGCCTGTCCGAACTTCCGGTAGGCCCATTTTTCACCCTTCCCCAAGCTTCCCCACATGTCCTGCATCCAAAATGGGCCGCGTGGGGATTCCTGGGAGGGGAGGGATGGGCGGGGCCAGTCAGGAGTGGGATTTGGGGGTTCTCCGAATTGCACAGAATCTTACCTAGAGGTTCTGCCGAACCCCTGCGAACCCTCAGCAGCCCAACCCTGGTGGAATGGCTTTCCTTCAGAAGTGGGTGCTCCATCACTGGAGGGTTTCAGGAAGAGACTGGACACCTGTTTGTCTGGAATGTTAGAAGGTCTCCTGCTTGGGTTGGACTAGAAGACCTTCCGGGGACCCTTCCAGCTCTACTCTTCTGTGATTTGTGTCTTTTGAACTTTTGGAAATGAATGGAAACAGCTTGCCTTCAGAAGCTATATAGATGCTTCATCACTGGAGGCTTTCAAGACGAGACTGGACATTTCGTTTTGTCTGGAATGGTGTGGAAACTCCCGCTTGAGCAGGGGGTTGGACTAGATGACCTCCAAGGTCCCTTCCGACTCTGTTATTCTGTTACGATCACATCTCATATTGTTGATGTCATCGCCTGATCATATAGTTAAAATGTCCTTTCAGGTCTTCCACGCACGGCTCATAGATTTGTTAGGTTTAACGGCATGGACCAAAACTGAATATGCTTGGGGAAACTATATAATTTGCCAGGGTTTTCAATCTTTAAGCACCACACAAAATAAAAGCCAGAAATGACATCTCACATTGTGGTTCCTTTTTATTTGGGAAAAAATAGCAATTTTTTTTTTTCTTCAGCAGTCCTGGAAAACATATTCCTCTTATGACGCCATCGGCTTCAGGAGGGTAGCAGATGGAGAAAAATCCCCAATTAGCATGTTTAGAAGGGTCTCCAGGCAGTTACCTCATCTTATACAAGAAAGAAATAGATTTGCAAAAAAAATTATTGTTGTTTTCACCCTCCGGAAAAACTTATTCTCATCTGGCTGTCCTTTTACATTGGTTTTTTTTTTTTTTAGAATTTCAGGTCAACCTGAAGAACCAGCTGGGTCATTATTTATTATGTTCAATTAACCACATTATTTGGTTTCTGGTGGTTATTGAGACTTTCCTTCCTGTTGAACAGGTTGCAGAGTTCCCCAAAACCAAAGAAAAATCTGTTTTTTGAGCAGTGTTTCTTGGCCATTTTAAGAGGTGGGGACCAGCAGGGGAATTCTGGGAGTTGAAGTCCCCACCTCTTAAAATGGCCGTCTCGGTCATCCAGATCATGGTTGTCCCAAAGGTGTTATTTTTTTCAAGAGGCAACTGGACTTTCTGGTTTTTTCTTTGAAGATGTTTTGCTTCTCCTCCAAGAAGCTTCTTCAATTCTGAGAGGATAGTGGGGAATGGAAGGATTTATACTATTTGCAGACAAAGCTGGTCATTTGCATCCTTTTAGAGGGTCGTTGAGGCCACTTGGAGGTTTGTCTGTGTCCTCAGGGTCACCTGAGTGGTGCAAATTGGTGTGAAGCCTTCTTGGAACTGTTGAAAAGATCCATGTTGTAGACTGGAGATAGATGGTGTCGTATCCCTCTCCCTCTGTTGAAAGAAGACTGTTCAATTTTGACATAGATGGCCTCTTTGTCCCCTCTTTCAAACCAGCCGTCCTCTCTATCCAAAATCCTGGATTTCCCCACCAATTTTGGTCGCCACGATGTAAAAAAGATGTGGAGACTCTGGAAAGAGTGCAGAGAAGAACAACAAAGAGGATTCGGGAACTGGAGGCTAAAACATACGAAGAACGGTTGCTGGAACTGGGTATGTCTAGTTTGATGAGAAGAAGGACCAGGGGAGACATGATAGCAGTCTTCCAATATCTCAGGGGCTGCCACAGAGAACAGGGAGTCGAGCTATTCTCCAAAGCCCCTGAAGGCAGGACAAGAAGCAATGGGTGGAAACTAACCAAGGAGAGAAGCAACTTAGAACTAAGGAGAAATTTCCTGACAGTGAGAACAATTAACCAGTGGAACAACTTGCCTCCAGAAGTTGTGAATGCTCCAACACTGGAAGTTTTAAAGAAGAGATTGGATAACCATTTGTCTGAAATGGTGTAGGGTTTCCTGCCTGGGCAGGGGGTTGGACTAGAAGACCTCTAAGGTCCCTTCCAACTCTGTTATTCTACTCTACTCTACTCTACTCTACTCTACTCTACTCTACTCTACTCTATTCCATATTCCATATTCCATATTCCATATTCCTATTCCATTCCATTCCATATTCTATTCTATTCTATTCTATTCTATTCTATTCTATTCTATTCTATTCTATTCTATTCTATTCCATTCCATCCCATCCCATCCCATCCCATCCCATCCCATCCCATCCCATCCCATATTTCATATTCCATATTCCATATTCCATATTCCTATTCCGTTCCATTCCATTCCATTCCATATTCTATTCTATTCTATTCTATTCTATTCTATTCTATTCTATTCTATTCTATTCTATTCTATTCTATTCTATTCTATTCCCATTTCATCCCATCCCATCCCATCCCATCCCATCCCATCCCATATTTCATATTCCATATTCCATATTCCATATTCCTATTCCGTTCCATTCCATTCCATTCCATTCCATTCCATATTCTATTCTATTCTATTCTATTCTATTCTATTCTATTCTATTCTATTCTATTCTATTCTATTCTATTCCCATTCCATTCCATTCCATTCCATTCCATATTCATTCTATTCTATTCTATTCTATTCTATTCTATTCTATTCTATTCTATTCTATTCTATTCTATTCTATTCTATTCTATTCTATTCCATTCCATTCCATTCCATTCCATTCCATATTCCATATTCCATATTCCATATTCCTATTCCGTTCCATTCCATTCCATTCCATTCCATATTCTATTCTATTCTATTCTATTCTATTCTATTCTATTCTATTCTATTCTATTCTATTCTATTCTATTCTATTCCCATTCCATTCCATTCCATTCCATTCCATTCCATATTCATTCTATTCTATTCTATTCTATTCTATTCTATTCTATTCTATTCTATTCTATTCCATTCCATTCCATTCCATTCCATTCCATATTCCTATTCCATACTATTCCATTCCATTCCATTTTCTATTCTATTCTGTTCTATTCTATTCTGTTCTGTTCTATTCTATTCTATTCTATTCTATTCTATTCTATTCTATTCTATTCTATTCTATTCTATTCTATTCTATTCTATTCCATTCCATTCCATTCCATTCCATTCCATTCCATTCATTGGGCTTTGTTGTGCCAGGAACTGGTTATAGAACAGAATATCCAACCTCTGACAGGTCCATTTAAAAAAATAACACGATGGCAGTTATTACCGCTGGGCAAAATATAAACATAAAATAGAATATAAATAAATCCTTCCATTTCCCCACTATCCTGTCAGAGCTGAAAAAGCTTCTCGGAATGAGAAGCGAAACGTCTTCAAAAGAAAAAAAAACGAGAAAATCCAATTGCCTCCTGAAAAAAGCACCTCATGAAGGTTTAAAATTTGGAGATTTGTGAACCAGTCGCCCAACAGGGCAAAAACGTTGAATTATTATTTTTTTTAAAACGACGAGATGGTTATATAAAAATAGCGCTATAAAAGGTTTAGAGATTGCCTTCTTTTTTCAAGATTGTTAGGATGCATGGGAGAATTTGGAAGGAGAGGTGCTGTTAAAAATTGGCAGGACTTTAAAAGATATTATTTCCCTCCTGGGTTCGTGGCAGTTTTGTTTTTTTCCCCCCTTAGATTTTTCCACAATTGTGAAAATGGCTTTTGTTGCTTCAGAACACATCCATGTTCTCTTCCCCGAGCATAGCAAGGGCAACTATTAATATTAATAAGGATATTAATAAGAAAAAAGGAGCCAGGCTTTGTGTTTTCATCCCTTCCATCAGGTTATCGACTTGCTCAAGCAAAGAAAGAAGTGGGGGAGGGACCTTGGAGGTCTTCTAGTCTGACCCCCTTTGTCCCGGGGGAAGGAATTCACTACATGTAGTCCTCGACTTACGATTACCATTGGGAACCAGAAAAAAAGCAGTTGTTAAGAGAGCCGTGACCGATTTTACCATCCCTTTTGGCTACGGTTGTTCAGCAAATCACTGCCGTTAAGCGAGTCATGATGTCGTTAAGCAAGTCATGATGTCGTTAAGCGAATCCAGCCACTCTGGTTGATTTTGCTTGTTGGAAGATGGCTGGGAAAGTCACGCCATCGTGGCGATCACGTGACGGCGGGGCATTGAACCGTCATAAACACAGTGTCAGTTTGCCAAGCGCCCGAATTCGGTTTGCGTGACAATTGAGTTTAGCATCCAATGGTCCCTAAGCAAATGGTCATAAGTTGAGGACTACCAGTACAAGTCATCCTCGACTTATGGCCATTTGTTTCGGGACCGTTTGAAGTCACAGCAACGCTGAAAAAGTACCACCGACGAGCGCGATTGAGCCCCAAATTATTTGCCGCGATGGGAGACATTGCTTAAGTGAATTTTGTTCCATTTTACGACCTTTCTTGGCACCGTTGTTAAGCGAATCGCTGCGTTTTTGTTTTTGTTTTTAAATCAGTCACACAGTTGTGTTAAGTGAATCTGGTTTTCCTATTGACTTTGCTTGTCCAGAAAGGACATAAAAGGGGAATC